>NW_019719368.1:715166-727014 GCF_002891405.2 Cryptotermes secundus | reverse complement strand
GATATCGAGCCGAGGTCAAGTGGGCCGGAGCCGAGAACTAAGTTTGATAATTTTAAAGGTAATAGAATGAATATCGATGGAGAAGTCGATATTGATGTAAATGATAATGGTCATCATTTATTTTATGATTTAATTTTGGGACAAGACTGGTTGATGAAGAACCACTTTATTGTTAAAAGAGAAGTTATACCCGCTTTTTCAGAAAAGGTTGTTCAGCTTCCAACAAGAGAAAAAGGTGTTAGATTTCTAGATAGTCAAGAAATACAAGCTGGTGTGTTTGTAGCCAGATGTCTTACAGAATGTGTTAACGGACAGATGACGTGTCTTATAGTAAACATGACTCATACAGAGCAGGTAATAGAGCGAGTTTCTATTTTGACTAAACCTCCGAAAATATAAATAGAGCAAGTAACGAATGTAAAAGATAGGGCAAAATTACTAGATGAAAATTTAAGGTTGAGTCATATCCCGGAAGAAAGGGAAGACATTAAAGAAATCTGTCATGTGTTTGTTGACATATTTCGTCTCCCGGGAGATAAGTTGACCGCAACCCCAGCAGCACAATATTCCATCCCTACACCCTCCATTCCAGAAGGGAGATGCATTACCCTAAAGAATTATAGACTAGCAGAGGCACATAGAGACGAAATTAAGAATCAGGTAGCGCAAATGTTAGATAACGGTATCATACGACCGAGTAAGAGTGAATGGAACTTTCCACTCTTGGTTGTACCCAAAAAACTTGATGCTTCAAATAAAAAGAAATGGAGGACATGTATTGACTTTCGAAGGTTAAACCATATCACCATTGGGGATAGTTTTCCCTTGCCAAATATTCAAGGCATATTGGATAAAGTCGGAAGAGCTAGGTATTTTTGCGCTTGATTGTGCGAGTGGATATCTTCAAGTTCCTATAAAACCTGAAGACATATGTAAAACTGCCTTTTCCACTCCCGATGGACATTATGAATATACACGAATGCCTTTTGGATTAAAAGCAGCGCCTGCCACTTATCAGAGGATGATGAATGCGGTGCTTAGGAATTCGTTAGGTGAAAAATGTATGGTATACATGGATGACATAATTGTGATGGGAGAAACCCTTTCCGAACATAATGCAAAATTGAAAGAGGTATTTTCGTATTTGAGAAAGTGGAATATTAAAATAGAACCAGACAAATGTGAATTTCTTAAGCCAAAATTAAATTATTTAGGACATATAATTACAGCTGAAGGTATTAAACCAGACCCAAAGAAAATTTCTAGTGTTGTAAATTTTCCTACACCTAAGAATCAAACAGCTGTTAAATCGTTCTTAGGCTTGGCTGGTTACTATATAAAATTTATTGATAAATTTTCTGCTTTGGCAAAACCACTTACTGAATTGCTAAAGAAGGAAATTCCATGGAGATGGTCAGAAAAAGAGCAGAATAGTTTTGAAATTTTAAAATCGAAACTAATTACATCGCCAGTGTTGCAGTATCCAGATTTTGAAAAACCATTTCTTTTAACAACAGACGCAAGTGGCTATGCCATTGGCGCCGTATTAAGCCAAGGCAAGGTAGGCCAAGACTTGCCTGTCGCGTTCGCTAGTAGGACATTTAAAGACGCTGAACTTAATTACAGCACTGTTGAAAAAGAATTGCTTGCAATAGTGTGGGCATGCAAGCACTTCAGACCATACTTAATTGGTCGAAGGTTTCGAGTTTTGACTGACCATAAGGGATTAACTTGGATTTTTCGAGTGAAGGACCCGAGTTCAAGACTCCTTAGATGGCGATTATTATTAGAAGAATATGATTTCAGGTCAAAATTAGTTAAAGCTAAGGTAGAGCAAAGTCAAAATGAAAAGACAAAAGGAACATGTTTTCAAAAGAATGATTTAGTATGGTTATTAAAAGAACAAAGAAATAAATTAGATCCTTTATGGGAAGGACCTTTCGAAATTCAAGAAATAGAATACCCCAACGCAATTATTCAAAGAATAGGCAAGAGAAAACACATAAAAGTACACATGAATAGGTTAACATCCTATTGTGTTTGATCTTTGCAGAAAAAGATCAGCATGCATTTTATCGGATGGATCAGGATGACCACTCTCCTAGCAATCTGGAGTCTACTCCAAGGTCAAGAAATGGAACAGCTGACTTCAGCCAGTGGCATATACTTTGATGAGCTAGGAACGGTTCGTTTACTTCCAATGAATTGGAAGTTTGGGAGTTATGTAGATTTAGAACCACACAGGGATCTGTGGCGTCAAACCAAGAACTTTCAGACAAGAGTGATAGAGTATTGTAACAAGTTAGAAACACAGGAATGGTACTATCTTACTGACTGTAAACCATCCTTATCTTACTTCAAGTCTAAGGCTAAATATATCGATCAGTTGAATGAAAATTTGATAGACTATACAAGTGTAAATGAGCCCATTAGGAAACGTAGATCTCCAAGAGAAAGAGAGGATTGATCAATTTGTAGGTAAATGATTTCAGCTTTTGTTCGGAACAGCAACTGATGCTGACGTTGAGAATAGCAATAATTATATTAGCAAACTGGAAGCTGAGCAAACCAAATTTTTGCATATTGCAAGTGATGAAATGACCATTATCAAGACTACAATTAATTCAATTAACAGCACGATCCTGAAGGTGGATCAAAATGAAGAATTGTTAAGAAATAATATATTATTACTTGAAGAGCATATGGGAGAAGAAATAAGCGAGCTAAAGGTAAAATATGAACAAATAAATTTGATTAATGAGCAGATTAAAATAGTCACAAGAAGTATGGAAGAAAGCAAGCACTCTTTTGAAGTTTTTATAGATGCGTTTGTACAGGCAGAGCAAGGTAGCCTCCAGCCACAATTATTAACTATAAGGGCTGTAACAGGCATTGTTTCAAAGCAAACATTGCCTCAGGGTCTTGATTTTCCGACATTTCCTACTTCTGAACTATCACGTATTATAACTATGCATGCGTATGTATATCAACAATATTTAGTATATATCATTGAAATTCCATTATTGCTACCCACTAATTTTTATTTGTACAAAGTTATTCCGTTTCCTATGAAGGATAAAACAACAGACAAATTCATTTTCATAGCTCCCCAAAAAGAATTCATAATTACGGATGCATTAAGAAAGCAATACGGCAAAATGAATTATGACGAGTTGAGTGTATGCCTTATGACCAATGAAATTACTTATGTTTGCAAAAATACTATACTTTTGTCTAATTACGTGCCAGGAGAGGATTGTGAAGCCAGTATGTTGCATCCATTGTCCCAGAAGATCCCAGACTCAGTATGTGAAATAAAGTTGATATCCTTATACCATACTTATGGATCCCATTACAACTTAGCAACCAATGGCTCTACACCTCTCGTTCCACGGAACGAGTCACAATTTTGTGTGAAGATAATACCCCACACTATGTATATGCCAAAAATAGAGGGAGAATAACCCTTCGATCAAGGTGCAAAGCTTTTACTGCGCACGTTACACTATATGCATCCACAAAATTGACAATGGTTAGTAATGTATCGAAAGATTTTATACCTCAAGTGAACTGGGGTTTTGACTGCTGTTTTGACGAGCACGAAAAGAGAAAGCTCGATGAAATTAAATCAGATATTCCTTTGAATAATGTCATGTCATCAACAGATGATTTGAGAATAGCAAGTATTAAGGAGGATGATGTTAAACAAATGATAAACAAACAAGAACAAGTAGATTATTCCAAATATTACAAACACGTTGTGACTGGCGGAATTTCAATTGGAATTATGGTATTTGTAATGGTTAGTGTATGTTTATGTTGCTATTGTCGTAAAGGTTGTCGGCAAGGCTTTTTCTGGTGTTGGAGAAAACTAAATCCGAAAGGTGCATACGATGATTGCGTGAATGGGTGTAAAAAATTACAAATTCATTTAATAACCCTCACCATAATACAATCATCGCACCCAATGTGCATACATTAAAGATTCAGGATAAAGATGAATTAACTCATGCACTAACTCAATCCTTAATTGAGTTAGACAAGATTGGGATACGCAAGCATGAGATTTTTCAGAAATTACCTTCCGCACCAACTAATGATGAGGACATAGAAGGTTTCATAGCTAAAGTCCAAACGGAACGATATAGTCCACCTGTGGCACAAAGATTAAGAAAAAAATTGCACAAACCAGACCCAGGGAGTAACCCATTGTTTGAATATAGAATGAAGTAAAAGTTTGCTGTAATTGATCTACATCAAACTTTTTTTGGTGAGGGGGGTGTCATAAGGAACAGAGCCCTCTGTTATTTTAGAGTGTCATAGGGACCAGGCACCAAGCCCTACTATTATTTTAAGCTGTCAAGACCGAGCGATAACCACGAACTCTTAACATGCCACAGGATAACTTATTATTATTGAGTATGGCTGCAGAGTAAAATCACGCACAGCTATAAACCTGACAGCCCTTCGACAGTATAAACAAAGCGTTAGTGAGCAGTACTCACTAATTAAGAGGGAGATAGAGGTTATTAGTTTTTATGCTTATGACTGGGCCAATGCTTTTATGTTACTTTGAATATAACCTTCCTGAGGACAGTCGACAGTCAGCAGCCAGTGGTGTAAGTCGTCTGTTCGACTCACTTAATAAATCTATCCTCTCTACCAGACTGGACTTTGAGTTTTTCTCAATGCGATTGGACTTCGCTCCACTCCACATCCTGTTCGTCACCTGCAATTTCCTGGCAATCCGGTAAAACACACAACAACTGGCGATCCACGTAATTTTCGGACATACTCGTAAGAGATCTAAATTTGTTTGTATGGGACGACAAGACTGCTCCGTCCACCTACCACTTTGTCTTGCACGTCGAACCATACAACATTCTCAAGCTTTCGTAATTGTGAATGTTTATCCGTAAAATACTATGGTAATTACCAAGTAACACGCATTTTTGGTCAGTTCTTGATTGAGATCCATTCAGCTCTCAGTGATAAAATGGGTTAATTGTGTTTTAGCAAGTACACAGAAGATAATAAATTGTAATATTATATTTAAGCATCCTGTTGCGCTCTACACGACAAATGACACAAACTCCGTCCTAAGTGCAAACAATATATATTATATGTCTTTGATCTTTCTCTCTTCTACACTACATGTTTCGACCTCTAACGGCCATCATCAGGTGTATACTCTTACGTTGCTGCCACACTGAACCCAGTCTAAAATTTAACATTTAAAAACACATTGTTACTTTCTTCGTTATTATCAACATCTACCTCGTTGATATGTGTCTGGTATGTAGATTATTTTGCACACGTCAATTTTGGTTTTCCTGTAGTAGCACTATAAAATCTTTAGTTATAATTTTAAAATCCTTTAAAATTTTCTCTAAATTTTAAATTTAAAATTTAAAATTGTTAGGGTTACTCGCCCTATGTCTGAAGTGCTGGAGCGGCTAGTTCTTGTTTCCACACTGTACAGGTGTTATTCTGTGTGGTCTTCCTGTGTGCGTGCCGCTGCTTGTCTTTACTACATGTCTAGTACTACGTACTACTTTTACTACTACACGTCAAGTTTGTCTGAACAGACAAGCGACTCATCTGCCTTCCTAAACGTCATGTGTCTTTTAAAGTATGTACTCAGCTGTGGACAGCATTTTGTTATTCTTTTTCATATTTCCATTCGGTTTATCCATCGTATAAACTGTAACCGGATTAGCGAGGATTTACTGTATGCACAATTTTGCTGGCTCAGTTTTAAGGTGGGCTGCGCCATAGCTCAAGCGGTTAGTCGCTGGCTTCCCACCGCGGCGGTCCGGGTTCGATCCCGGGTCTGGTCAAGTGAGATTTGTGGTGGAGAAAGTGGCGCTGGGGCAGGTTTTCTCCGAGTACTTCGGTTTCCCCTGCCAATCTTCATTCCATCAATTGCTCCACAATCACCCTCACCTATCACCAGGGGCTGGTACAATAGGCCAGAAGTGGCTGCAGTACAAGGGACATAGTCCCACCCCACTAGCAATAAAGAAAAGTAGTAAATGGTGTGTATTTGCGTAAAAACCGGGCAAATAAATTAAAAGCAGATGTAAAGAAGATACTTTTTAATTTTTACTGCCTTGTTATTGGAAATGTTAGAGCTGCCAATCAGAGAAGTTAACATGTAAAACAAAACCCAAAGTCTAAACTTAGAAGGTCTTCAGATATTTATTTCTAAATACAAAATGAAAAGCAAATGTATTTAAAAATGAAAGAAGCGCACGATACCAAGTAACTAACATTTTGAACTTGTCGGAGGCAAATTTTAATTTCCATTTTTGGCAACCCTAGTATCTCGGGCAAGTCAGGGGTATATTTTAAAGTTATCTGACTTCCCCCTATTTAGTGACTAGGCACAGGATATGTATTGGACTCTTGAAACCCGTAACGATTATTGATTATAACTCTGTAGATATTCGCCCAAATATATAGTTCACTACAGCAAGCACTAAGTCCTTTCAGTCTGGTGTGTGTTCACCAGTAGTTGCATGGTTACGGATCCCAACAATGTCATCTGCTCTCAGGCTCACGTCCTCGCAGGCTGGCGGCCATCTCACACTAACCTTCTACTCTTCTAAATGCCGTCTCAGGACTCTCTCTAGTCGGAGTCAGAGCTATTTTACTACTGGCTGTTTATCGCCAATCATTTTATCTTGGCGTCAAATTACTCTTTGTTTAATTAAGCCCCATATCAAGAAGACATATTGAAGAGTAAAACGGTAAAATTATCCCTGTACTTAATTAGTTAATCACTACGCCTTGAAGGCGTATGGGGGAATGGATGTATAGATCCATATTTTCTTGACCTCGGCACTAGTTGAAGGTGAGTGGTCAGCCTCATGTCCCAGCCGCTTTACTCCCGGGAAAGAGGCCCCGGTACACAATGGGATAGGAGGCTTGGTGGGCCCCGGTGGAGAAAAATGGTCAGTTTTACGCCCCGTCTGCTTAATATCCTGAGGAGACCGGGGTGGCCATTGGATTGGAGAATTTATGGGCCTCGGAATCGGTCTGGACTCTGTGGAAAAGAGAAAAATCCCTAACCCTTGACATCAGTAGAATCGCAATCTCTCTCTCACTCAGACCGTGATCTAATCATTAAACGGACTGAGCTATACCGGATATAAATATATATAGTGGCATGTAGATCCGCTGCTATGCAATGGCCGCGAAATAAGCTACTATACAACAGCCGTTTGTAGGTAACGGCTCCGCCAACAGACAAGAACGCAATAATTCCACGGTAACAATTGGAATACAATAGCAGCGCGTTGTTTTCTGTGCAGTCCGTGCTGATATGTGACAAACCCCTCCTCTTATCCAAACATATAAAAGGTCTTGGAACGATCATAAATTATGTCATGGGTCCCTTCGGGGCCTGAAATCAAGAAAGATTTCTCTGGAGAGGCCCAACAGCAATATACTGGACTGGAAGAGTTGACTGGTGAGTGAGTGTGTTGATTAGAGAACTGCTGGGTTCAGTCCATGTGAGCTGTTGCTGTGAGAAGTTGCTAGCTGAGGCCGGGGATAGTTCGGAAATCCAGAGGAAGGGGGACGACCGCCGTTGAAAGCCGCTACCAAGCAACGGCTAGTGGAGATTGTAATAGACAGAGACCATTAGCCTGTATAGGACAATGATTTATAATGTGTTAGCACGAATTGTGTGCTAAACTCTTCAATAAACCCGATTACCAATACAAACCACCTCTATAGTCATTCCATATGCGTGACAGTATACTGGTATATGAAAGCCGGGATAGCTGTCTTTATAGCAACGGGTTACGGGACGAACGGCCGGGATTCGATTCCTTGCAGGGGCAGGGGTTTTCCTTTTAACGCAGCGTCCAGACCGGGTCTGGGCCCCATCCAGCCTCCAGCTCATTGAATACACGGGTCTTTTCACCGGGAACTAAATGGCTTTGGCGTGAAGCTGACTCACTCACCTCCAACTAGTGCCTAGATCAAGAAATTTGGAGCTATACCTCCACTCCCCTATATGTCTTCATGGCATGGTGCTTAGTTCATTAAGAACGGGGGGGAACTTTACTTCTTTGCTTTGCAATGTCACTTTGAAGTAATATTAATTTTGATTTGTACTCCGTCTGCGTCACAGAGTCCACAGGAACGTATGTCTGGAGCAGACACGCATCAGAGCCGCTGATATTTGATTTATCCCCGAATTCGTACCATAACTTTCCGTTGTCCGGGCAGAATTGCATTGAATTCATTAGGGCATTTCCCTTATGAATCCAAACAGAGAACTCGATTTATCTTCTGGGGTTCATGATTTATTCTAACCGTCTTACAGTGCATACATTTATTCACCTTACTCTTCTCTCTTGCAGTACATGTTTCAGCACAAAAGTGCCGTCTTCAGATGATTTTCGATGCACGTCAAACTACTTCATTGCATGCCCTGTTGTCTTTATACTAAATTATATATTCGTCATATATATTGACAAATTTTAAATATTAAAAATATTAAAACTGTTCAGGATTTGTCATCCTTATGTCGTATGTCTGGGGTTGGCTGATGAAGATACATGAGAACTACATAAGATATCATCAAGACCAACAATTAATTAACGCACGAAGTTCGGACTTTAAACCAAAAGAATTCCCCGAAATTAGTGGCCCAGCAAATGAGACCTTTAAGCCCACTAACTGGTCTTCATTCCGACCTAGCTCAGTGATAAGGCTCGATGGCCGGAGTTCGATTCCCGGCAGGGCGATGGATTTTTCTTTTCTCCGTAGCGTCGAGACCAGTTTTGATGCTCAACCATTCTCCTCTCCAGTTTCCTCGGGAATAAAACGGCCGGGGAGTCAAGCTGACTACTCGCCTCCATCCAGCTCAGAGTTCATGAGTGGTGGAGCTGTACTTCCACTCCCTCACAACCTGATAATTAATTAAGGGTAGGGACTAATCTGTTATATATAATTTGTAGTTGTGCCTCGGATATGCGCGGACGCATGCGTGTTTGCTTCCAGGCGCTCAATGAAACTGTCACGTTCGCCATGGCGAAACGTGATGAGCACAAGTTCTCTGACGAGAACTTGGCTGTGTCCCGCGCTGGCTGGCAAGAGAATTCCTTCCGGACGCACTTGCTAGCAAGGCAGAGTGCCAGATGAATAGAAGTGACCGATTTCTGCTGCGGTCACTTGAACTAACGCTTCGTGATTGTCGGCTTTCCTGGAATTTTACACATTCCTTATACACAGCCCATAAATGAAGGTATTGTGGCGTATAAACCCGCTGCTAGGCAACTACCGCTAGGTAACCGGTTATAAAACAGCAGTTGCTAAGTGATGGCTCTGTAAACAACGGCCTTTGCTAGGCAGTGGCTGAGTAGCGGTCACGTGGGAATCCAACAAACGCGAACGCAACAATGGATACAGGAACAAAGGAAGGTGTTTTCTGTACGGCCCAGTCACATCCCGTGTGGAGGCGAGGTCGAGTGCCTCCACCGTAGCCCTGCTAGACGAAGGATGTTACAAAAAGGGAATCAAGTTACAGGGGGGTTGTAGATACGGGGACCTGGCCCTCCAGGTTGGCGGAGTCTCGATGCTGAGGCAGTAATATGTGGTCATGAGTCCCGAGGGACCTGGCGAGGACCAGCAACAATTGTAAACGGCAGACCCATCCTCTCGTTAGACAACATGTTACATAAGGACTATGGCCGCAAGTGTTCAGTTGGAAAAAAAAAAGGGATTACTGGTCTTGAGTCTCAAGGGGCTTGTCGCTAAGACGAACTAATTAGCGGTAAACCGCCAGTCGTAAAGTTACTGCTTCTGTGTGCGGTCGTTGCCGAGATGTTGCAAGCAGGACAGTTGGAACAATGAGTTAGTTGTGGCACAATCGCCAGCCGGTAAGAACGTGAGCACGGAAGCAGAGGGCACTGTTGGGATCCGTCAACAGGAAACGACTGGTGAAGATACAGCAGACTGAGAAGACAGTACGTGCTGTATTCCCTGCCAGTCTTATCTTCCTCGACTTGTTCATTCTAATTATACATGGCAAGGTATAAGTGAATAAGTGTACGAAGATTCTCCCCAACCTTCCATTATTTCATTCCTCTTCTGTGAGTTACTTGCTCATGAACAAAGAAATAAACACGAGTGAAAAAGCGTTATATTTTTTCCAGTGGATCGGGCGTAGCATGTATATTGGGTAAAAAAGGGTAACAAGCAAAGTTGTCCATGTGATTAATTAATTACGCACTAAATGGAGGTATAGCTCCACAATTCTTGACCTCGGCGCTAGGTAGAGGTGAGTGGTTAGCTTCATGCTCCGGCTGCGTTGCCTCCGGTATCCATTGTACAGGAGTGTGGGTGAGCCCCAGAGTCGGTCTTGGACATTGTGGAGAAAAGAAAAACTTCCACTTGCCGGGAATCGAACCCCGGTCGTCCATCCCTTAANCCCCCCCCCCCCCGCCGCTGTACCCACTGAGCTAGTCTTGTCAGATCGTTTGGCGATCACTGGTTTAGGGTCGTGAATGATGGACGTCAAAGGTGGGAAATATTTAATAATAATAGCCGGAAGGTCGCGGGTTCAAATCCCAATGAGGTAACTGAACTCTTTTCAATTTACCTAATCCTTCCAGCCACAATATGGCCCTGGGGTTGACTCAGCATCTAACAGAAATGAGTACCGGGAATTAATTAAATAAGAGTAATTTTCCTGGGGAGTAAAGCGCGCCCGGCGCGTAAGGCTGACAACCTCACCGCCAACTTTGAGCCGATTGTCTAGATCAGCGATGACCAACTGGCGGCCCGCGGGCCGTATCCGGCCCGCGGCTTGATTTACTCCGGCCCCCCGCCAAGTCTCAGGTTTATTTTCAAAAATCTTAACTTCACAGCTGTATTGGCATAGAATTCAGTTTTTAATAGGACGTTTCATTAGCTTACAGCATTTTTCAATTGACTGTATACGTTCTTACCGAGTTGGACAGTTCAAACTGTTTTCTAATAACTGTGTTCATGTCATGGAAATTCCAAGTCCCCCAACCCAACTTCTGTAGGGAGATGACACTGAAGGGAAGACCGTAGTGGTGAAGGATTTATGACACCTTCAAAATAATAACCATTCCCAGCTTGCTCGCGGGGATGGGATGTTTACCGTTTCTCTCGGCATCCTGGCCTTTGTTAAGTGCCAGTTTTAGCAGAAAGGTCTCCCAGTTAGTGCGATTTTAGAAAGTGAAGGCTGATTACGGAGTGTGAGTGTAGAACTGTTTTTCAATTACAATTGTGTTTGAAGTTATTGTAAGTGATACAGCATGTCAAATAGTAAATTGAGAAAAGTTGATAGCGAAAATAGGGCGTTCAAATCTGAGTGGGAACATGACTATTTTTTTATATTAAATAAAGACCACAAGCCACAGTGTTTAGTACGTTTTCAAGTGCTAGCAGTTTTAAAGGAGTACAACCTAAAGAGGCATTACATGACAAATCATAAACAGAAGTTCGGAAAACACTCTTGTGAATCAAGGAAAGTAGTCTGAGATCAGTTAAAGAAAAAACATTTCCAGCAGAATTCTCATTTTACCAGTGAAACAAAACAACAAGAAGAAGCTTCGCTGGCTTATTTCGTGACATATGAATTAATGAAAGCTAAAAAAGCGTTAAGTGATGGTGAATTAATTAAGAACTGTGCGATAAAGATGGCAGAAGCTTTCAATGAAAATAAGGTAGGAAACAAATTTCAAACAGTGCCCCTTTCAAAACAGACTGTTACTAGGAGGCTGGAAGATATTAGCAACCAGATATCTAATAATGTGAAAGACATTATCGCTAATTGTTCCTATTTCTCAATTGCTCTCGA
>NW_019719368.1:643252-713600 GCF_002891405.2 Cryptotermes secundus | reverse complement strand
TTTTAATAATAATAATAATAATAATAATAACAATAATAGACATTTATTCCTTTTTGTCAGGCTTAACTTTCTGCTTGTATTCCAAAAGTCCCTGGCCATATAATCAGCAACAGGAAGAAAGGAATGACGCTGTTCGCCTTCAAAATGCAGAATATCGAAGGCTGTCGCAACGCAAAATGTTGGTAACACTCTAACATCGACCTATCGCCGTGTTTATTTCCAAAACATTCAATTCTGTTTCATAACAATCGGTGCCTCTCATGGATGCGTTCCAACTGAGAGAACGGCTCATATACTTAGGGAAGGCCAGGCTCCGTTAGTGAAGATGTGGAAATAGAAATGTTGCCTCTACGTCACTGCGCTCCTATGTACGGCATTCTCCTCCACGGTAACCAGCACGAGGTCTCGAAAATAGTAATTAGTGCATTCATGCAATATTCAGTTACACAGAAATAACCATGCGCTGTAAGCACAAATTTCTCATAGATACTGCTTTATAACCGTTCTGGAAACCGGAATGGTTCAGTCGGTATAATAACCGGTTACGGGGTGGAAGGCCGGGGTTCAATTCCTAGAAAGGACAAGAGAATTTTCCTCTTCTCCACGTCGTCCAGACTTGCTCCGGGACCCACACAGTCACACATGAAATGAGAACCTCAGGCTCTTTACCCGGAGTAGAAGGGCCGGGGCTTGAAGCTGACCACTTCGTCTAATGCACAGATAAAGAATGGAGCTATACCTCTACTCGCCCATACGCCCTCAAGGCGTGCTGATTAATCAGTTAAGCACAGGAGCCGTTACCCTATTATCAAAAATTGTTACAAACCATGTCTGAATTGTTTTGAAGATAAGTCATCACAGTCAGTGACTCATATCATTATGCTGTGATTATAAAGTTACAAGATTAAGTAGGGTTTGAGGTTCTCACAGATATAGCCATGAAGGATTATACCCCAGAAGAGAGAACTACTAGGTCATAACTTCAACACATGACGGGAACCAACATCATATAGGGAAATTTTCTTCCGTAAGTTTGTCTGCTCGAGGTATGATGTAACTTCGGATATATTTTAGACAGATAATATTTTCTTATTGCTAGTGGGGTGGGACTAAGTCCCTTGTACTGCGGCCATTTCTGGCCTATTGTACCAGCCCCAGGTGATAGGTGAGGGTGATTGTGGAGCAATTGGTGGAATGAAGATTGGCAGGGGAAACCGAAATACTATGAGAAAACCTGCCCGGGTGCCACATTGTCCACCACAAATTCCACTTTACCAGACCCGGAATCGAACCCGGGCCGGCGCGGTGGGAAGCCAGCGACTAACCGCTTGAGCTATGGCGCGGCCTAGACAGATAATAACTTCCATCTGCAAGTTATTCTCCCATCTCACTCTCTGTCATCCAGGTGCACGTTTTCTAAGAGGGTTTCCTACCAAAATTCCATATATTTTTATTATTTCTTCAATCCAAGTACCTCCGCTTCCACTGTCCTTACAACAAACACCGCTAAACCATTTGTATAGATCACGGCGTTCGTTGTTAATCCAAATTTTATCACTTCATCCCTCTTAAATGTAAATATCTTACCAAGATTCCAAAGATGTATTTATGGCATATGACGCCTTGTAGTACGTTAGAAGTTTGTCGAAGTTTCGGAGGGTATTGCCGTCTGTATCTTCAGGGTCGAAGAGTTATGCAAGGAGTCAAAAGAACAGTGAGCCTTCATTCAGCAAAAATTCCTCGCTTCATTTTTCGACGCTGACAATAGAGGTTGTGCGTTCCTCCGAAACGTCGATAAGCTTCGACCCCAATATATAGCTTCATATGCGAGAAATTAATACTCTTCATGATAACCACTGTGAGAACCTCACATAATTATGTTATTCCCTCAAAGACCATGTTTCTCACCCGTACAAGCGAACTAGCGTACTGGTATGATTGTTTTACCTTCATCGTCAGCTTACAGAAACGGAGAGGCGGTAAGAATGATATAAATGAAGACATAAATAACAAATATGTCCAGAATATATCCTTCTAACTCAACATTAAAGTCATTTATATTTGTTAATTTTCCTCAATTGTTAATACTTACATGTTTCTTTCACATGATTGATAGAGAATTGAAGTTTAAAAATAGGAAACCATGACCCCCAGTTCGACTAGTCATTGCACCAATACAATAAAGTACATACTAAGTGAACTGTGTTATTATTGGCGAATATTCTTATGGACTTAAACATGCAGGCTCTTCGGTATGGTTCTCCTCATGTCCTAACCACACACACACGCATATGGAGATCAGACACGTGCAAATATTTGCGTCAATAGCAAGATTGATTCGTTATATACCGTGTTAAAAGTCGTTAGAGGAACCAGTTCAGGTCTTATCTCCCACACGGTTTCAATATATCTAGTGCATGATAGAGCAAAATGCAAAACCTTTATCGAGTGTCCCAATGAAAATTATACAAAATAATATATATATATATATATATCTCGGAAAGTAATTGTCATTCACGTATCCGGTTTATGTCATCGGAAAGGAAAACCTGTAAGTTTTTCTTTTTCCCCCATGCCCGGCTCACGCGCATGCGCCGCCACATTTCTGCCACCATGTTAGGAATCACCTGGGCAGAGTGATGGCTGGGAGATAGATCGGCAGAAGTGGACCAATCACGTGGCCCCCTAGGTCGCCAGATTTAACCCCACTGAATTTTTTCTTGTGGGGTTATGTGAAGAACACTGTCTATCAGGTTAAGATCAACGATCTGCAACACCTGAAAGCCAGCATAAGGGACGCTGTGGCTACGGTAACAACAAACCTGCTGGATAATCGGGATATGTGTCGTGCCACCAAGGGAGCCCAAGTTGAAATTTACTGAGAAAGTTGTATACTCAGAAAGAAACTTTGATAGTTTCCCCTTGTACAGGTGTAACCCATTGATGTGTATAATAAAAGCTTTCTGAGATATAATTATTTTATTTTGGATACCTTTCATCCGGATATCCTGTACGTATCCGAGAATTGTGGGTAATATCCGAGATTATGCTGTGGAATGGTAGGATTCGGATGGACGTAGTCATGACGTGTTTGAGGCACTACACCGGTGTTTGTCTCGAGGGACTGAGAAAAACGTCAGGATAACTAGTGTCCGACCGACATTCGAACCCAGCACCTGCACAATATGAGTCGATGGCGTTACCGCTAAATTGACGCCTCAGTAACACTTTCAGAAGCTTCTTTTAAAACTACTTAAGAAATTACGATCTGTCCTTATCCAGAGTTAGACATATTTAGCCGATAGGAGAAAATTCGTATATTAACGGATGACTACAAAGAACTCCAAAATTTATCGTCATGTTCCGTGTGACGTTAGCGCTGCCAACCTTAAAAATATATCTGTAAGAATAAGACCAAAGATTATACTTTGGTTTGGCTTTTAGAATAGTTTCGTTTCGAAATGTCAGGTTTTCGGTTTTATGTTTAAAAATAAACATCTAAAAACCTTAAAATTTTTAGCTTTTGGGTCATGATTTCTTTTACAAATACATTTCTAAGGTTGGCAGCGATAACATGGAGGACGATGTCGATGTTTACGTTCACTCCACAACTGGTGCTCGTTTGTTTTCCTAAATTAGATCAACAAATGGTTGCATAATTATTGCAGTGTTCTGTCTCGAATATGGGGACAAAAACGAGAAAATACACTTTATGATTCTCCGTACTGTGTTGCACTATCTCCACACATTTCCATGCGTTCACCTACTTGCAAATATGATATTTCAGAATGTGATTTGCTTACATTTAAACTACAGTTCGTTCCCTAACTTCAAATCAAATTTCCCGAAAATTGGTGGTAACAGGCGCACCACACTTCAGTACTCAGATGGCAAAGTATTGACCTCGGCAAACTGAAATGTAAATGTTGTGATGAATAGATCCATCGCTAGGCAACGGGTCGCCAAACATATTCTCGCGACAACGAATACTTCTTTTGCTAGGGAACAGTGCGGTGAACATTCCTTCTCAATAATAGAGGAAGCGGTGTTTTCTATGTGGTCCACCCTACGCATTCTGACACGCGACACGTGTTTTCAATGGGATCCGACCCGAGTCTCTTATAATGAGAGGTGAAAAATAATAAGAAGTCAGCCTGTTAAGACTTAACGTGTGCTGTAGGCCCGTGATATCTGAAGTGTGTTAAAATCCGTTGCCAGGAAACGGACAGGGAAAACATTATAAAGGCATAGCCATTGTTGAGGGATGTTAACCCAGCAACGACTAGTGAACGCAGATATGGAAGACTCTATTTCGTGTGCTGCAGTTACAGTGATCTTTAGCGTGTGTAGGCCAGCGGAGCTGTTGTAATTATTTGTAGTTAGACGTGTGAGTGATCAATAAAGCTATTCATCAATTCAAACCCCCGTCTATAGTCACTACTACACGTAAAAATATGTTTTCTTCCTTTGTTTTTCTTCCATAAATATTGTTTGGATTTAATTCGTATTTTACTTTGGTGTGAAAACACGGGTCACCCTCTACTACTTACGTAATTTTAAGGCTGGCAGCTCTGACAATATGGAACACTTTAAAGTCGCTTTGATCACCCGCTAATGCCTATGTGCCGAAAGGAATTTTAGAATACTGACGGAACCAAGTAACTTTGGAAACGTTTCGCGACTCCACGCAATATAAGGGAAATATACGGGTGCCATTTCTCGCGATAACAAAATTTCACAACCTTCACAAAAAACGATTACGTGTTATCGTCATGAATCAGTGAGCTATACACATCGTCATTTTGCCATGTTCTTACTGCCAACAACGAAACGGATCTTGTTTTTTTTCCTTTTTACAATTTACACGGCTATGCTTCGCTGGCAGAAGTCGGCCTCACGACAAACGCAGAGCCATTTTCTAAGTAACTAGTGATGGACATTTAGCAGCGCTGCCATATCATGCGATATACAGCGCATATTGGAATTGCTTTAAAAGGAAACGTCCACAGACTGATTAGAAGCTGTATCCTGGTGTTTGCTTAGAGGAACTGAGGTTAATCACGGGAAAATTCTGTCTAGTTATTGTACCGATCGAGATTCGAACTGGGTACGTCCCGCACACAAGTCAGAAGCATTATCGGTTAAGAAAAGTTTCTCAGATTTAATGAAAAAGAAAACTAACAGTACTGATGCTGTACAAAAAGTGTGATCAGTAATAAATATCACGCAATAAATAAGGTTTTACTTGAGTAGGAGAAACGGGGGAAATTTGTAATTATTGTTGTACCACTAAACCACAAACAAACGTAAGAGTACCGTGAAAAAGTAAACCGGAACAAGAAAATAAAATGAATAAACCAAATACATAACTAAAGAGAAAGTTCTTTCTGTTTATTTATATTTTTGTCTATTTTTTATTCTCTTGTTCCGGTTTATTATACCTTATTGCTTCTTATTTATTGTGAATTCTTATTATTTTTTACATTGGTTCCCTTTGAGTGTATTTACCTCGAAGTGTAAATTTGTCACATTTTAATTATAGGCCTTATTAATACTTTAAATTAAAATGTTGATTGAGAAGAAGAATATTACGTTCCAGAATTTGGTACAAGTTTCATGTTTCAGATTTCAAATTAAAATGATATGGTAGGAAATAAAATTAAAAATTTACCGGATATATTTTCTTTTATTGCTAGTGGGGTGGGACTAAGTCCCTTGTACGGCGGCCACTTCTGGCGTTTTGTACCAGACCCAGATGATAGGTGAGGGTGACTGTGGAGCAATTGGTGGAATGAAGATTGGCAGGGGAAACCAAAGTGCTCGGAGAAAACCTGACCCAGCGCCACTTTGTCCACCACAAATCCCACTTGTCCAGACCCGGGATCGAACCCGGGCCGCCGCGGTGGGAAGCCAGCGACTAACCGCTTCAGCCCAATTTACCGTATAACTTTTCTAACACAGTTAATACGTGTATGATCATGTGGAGTGTAATATATTTTGTACACTGAATGAGGCTAATTCTTGCAGTCTGCAGTGGGACCAGAACATTTCTACATTAACTGCAGACCGTTATTCTACTATAGCGTAACTTAACAAGTTGTAGACGTCTGACAAATGGGGAAAATTCAATTCAACTTCCTATTTTTACTCGCTAACTCAAGAACTACAGGTGTCCATTGCAGAGACAAAATACTCGTAATAAAATGAATAAGAGGTAGGAGAAAACATAAAATAAATACATGTAAATACTTAGGACTTCCTCTTCTTTCACTACATATGCAATAAAATGTTACTAATAGGAGCAGAAGATTACAGCAGCAGAGGCCGTTCCATAACCGATATGACCGTGTTCAAATGATTGAACAAAATCCTCCCAATGACAGAATTCGGGGCTCTTAATATTATTGGAGTCAAATATATCGTAGTTCAATTCAATTACATTTATATATTAAATTAATTGACAGCAGGTATGAAGCCAAATACAGGCAAGCATTTCAGAAAGAAAAATAATAGTAATAAAAATTCAAACGTAAAAAAGGTGAAGTGTTCCCTCTGTTTAACTAATTAAGCACTAAGCCATGAAGGCGTATGGGGGAGTGGATGTATAGATCCATATTTTCTTTACCTCGGCACTAACTGGGGGCGAGTGGTCAGTTTCACGTCCCAGCCGCTTTACCCCCAAAGAAAAAGACCCCGGTACCCGTTGGAAAATAGGTTGTGTGGATCCCAGGAGCGATCTGGACGACTGAGTCGCTATACCGGCTTTTAGTAATAATTCAGTAGTTAATTAATTAACTCATTTATTTGCATACTAACTTAACAGGCTGAGAGTTAATTGAAGAGTTACCATGAGAAAAGTAAATGAACATGGGCAAAGAAACAAAAAACTAATACAAAACAGACACTAAGACTGCAACTTAAATCATTTAGGTTCTATAATTAGTATATTAGTACAATAAAAATGTTCTTAAGGGGTGAGAAATGGAAATATATACACTTGGTCGTCGACTTACGACCGGCCGCACTTACGACCACAAAAAAAAATGAAAAATAAAAGATGATTAAAATGTAAAAGTTTTTAAAAATAAATTTTAAAGATGATAAAAAAAATTGGAAAGTTTTAAAAATACTGTTAATAAATACATGGCCGACATTAGACCAGATCGACTTATGACCTGTCAGTCAGAACGGAAGTCGGTCATAAGTCGACGACCAAGTGTACAGATATATTTATACAGAATGCGATTAGTGTTAGGTAAGTGAGGAACTGCTGCGGATGCAACACAATATCACTGAGAGACACAACCTTAATAAAAACATAACAGCGTCCTTACAAGCAACATTAACATCCGAAGCGCATTAGCAGACGAATAATTTTCCCTTCAGAAATAGATATTTCGCAAAGAAAAATCTCTGAAATACCGAGTTCTAACCCAGAGACTGAGCGCTTGCAAAATGACGGACAAAAATTATAACCAGAGTAAATTTGAATAAGAAGCACTATAACAATTTATGTTAGATGTGGAGTTTTAAGTATTCTAAAACATCAGGATAATTGTAATGGGCATGAAAAAAACACGAATGAAACAAAGGGCTGTAAACTTCTACTGCACGCTTTCCGATTTGCTAGCATCTGCAAACATAATACAATTCTAGAAAACTGAGGTATTCAAGCTTCGACCTAAGTTAAAATATAACATGTATAAACAGCCGAGTGGAAAAAAGGCAAAGGTCACACTGAGAATTAGACCCAACAAAGACTACAGTATTCTGGATTGTAAAGCCGCGTATTTCGGTAGAAGTCCACAGACCTTTGGGGGAAGCATCGCCTCCTTCGTGAGGACGAAGTCTAAGAGAAACAATAAATCAGCTATGAGCCGACAGCAAACATCATCAAATCTTATACAGACCCAACAACTTAAAACAACGAAAATATATAGAGTGATTATGAATTTGAACTAAGTTTAGGATCAATAAATGCTAAGCATTTATATTCAATTGTTTGCTTGTTTACTTACAGACTTAATAACCCATAGACTACTCGAAAATTAGGCGACAGTAAACGAAATAAACAAAACGAACACGTAAACACAATACAAAATACAAAGGAAACCATTATGCATAATTAATTTACTGTAAATTCAGTTATTTAATGTTACTTGCTAACTCAGCAGCTATAAGATCCAGTTACGGAATTAACACAATCAAATACAAAGTTAAAGAAACACTACATAAATGTGGGACATATACAGGCATATAAGATAAACTATGAGGTGTATCGGAAAGTTCCCGGCCTAGGTAAAAAAAGAAATGCTGGCTTAACTTACTCAGTTTTAGCGACCACCTCCTTCAAAACAGTCTCCTTGGGAACGTATACAGGGATCCCATCGTTTTGTCCACGCTTCAAAAGCACCGTGGAAGTAATTTTCTTCAATGCTGTCGAGTGCCGCTTGCAATTCGCTTTGGATGTCAGACACTGTTTCAAAATATCGTCCCTTCATTTTAATTCTCAATTTGGGAAACAAAGCGAAATCACAGGGGCCTAAGTCAGGTGAGTAGGGTGGATGAGGAGCGATAACCATGTTCTTAGTCACAAACTCCGTGGTTTTCAGGGATGTGTGGCCGGGTGCGTTGTGATGAAGGGGCAATGTGGCGCATGCTCAAATTTCTGTTAAGATCTCATGGCAAACTCCATAACTGATCCCAACGGTTTCTGCGAGCTCATGGATTGTTCGGCGACGACCTTCGTGGATATTTTCTCGAATTTTTTCAACATTTTCTGTCGTCTTACTCGTACTTGGTCGCCCTGAATATTTGTCATCTGCAACTGACACTCGAGAGGCCTTGAAACGTGAATGCCACTTTAAAAACCGCTGACTGGATTAAAGAATGTTCTCCAAAAGCCTCACGAAGCATTTCAAGAGTTTCGGTAGCGGATTTGCCGAGCTTCTCGTAAAATTTGATGCAGAAAT
Source organism: Cryptotermes secundus (assembly GCF_002891405.2). Taxonomy (NCBI): domain Eukaryota; kingdom Metazoa; phylum Arthropoda; class Insecta; order Blattodea; family Kalotermitidae; genus Cryptotermes; species Cryptotermes secundus. The sequence continues at coordinate 704,628 of NW_019719368.1, read as the reverse complement.
GTTGATCGATTTTGCCATCCATCACGTTCGAGTAAAAAAATGCATGTTCACAGCGCGGTGTTACGTGGCAGACTGATGCAATAGGCTTTAGAAAGTGTGACCTTGGCTTCCCTTATCATCTTCTTTCACCGAGGCAGTTACAGCAATAGCAGTCCTGAAACTTTCCGATACCACCTCGTAGACACATTACAGACAAAATATTATGGTAAAAGTGATTGTAAAAATAGTGTAAATATCTACTAACCGAAGTAACCAGAAGATAATGTTAAAGAAACGATTGTCAGAGCTGCTGTAGCTGTTATATATTTCAGTTGCTGCTGAGGCAAACGATAGTTAAATTCAGCTTATTTATTTACGTACTTACTCAACACATGCAGGAGCCAGTTATAAAATAAGCACGGGAAAAAGGACAAAGAAACACATACACATAAACAAAAGACAAAAAGGTAACATATATCATTTAGACAATAATCATTCAATTAGTGGAATAAAGCTAAACATCAGGTAAGAAGAAACGTATATATACATACATATGCGATTAACTTGAATGCAGTTACTATTTAGGAAGTACAATTTTAAATCATAATTAAGAGAAAGAGCGTTGGTTTCAAATCCGTTAGCACTCCTACAGGCATTATTATCGGCTGAAGTAAAGTAATCTTTACTAAAAGAGCAGACGACATTGGACACAGACAAATCTCCGATATACTGAGCGGGAAGTCGAAGACCAACACTTTCGAAAAAAAGGGTAGAATTTATAGTAAAGAATTATATTCACACATTTATTATACATAATCTGCAGAATCTTCAATAAATGTTTATGTTCAATAAGTGCTGGCTCGGGAATGAGTTATCCCAGTGGCACAACTCATATACCCGTTTTCTTTTTCTTTCAATTAGATATCATTTTAATTGTCGTATTGGGGTTTTACTCAGGTGTGTCTGGTAGAGTTAGGACAGTGTATCTTTTCAGTGTATGTGTAGTTTCGGTATTGTCCAGTAGGTTTGCTGCTAGTGCATTAGTGTGGTTTTCTAATTTTCTTAAGTATTTATTTCACTGAGCACTGTGTTCATTTGTAGAGCTTCACGGATCCTGTGGCTGTTTATGTACCAAGGTGCGTTCAGAATGGATCGGGGAGTCTTGAATTGAAAGGGCTGGAGGATTTCGATGTTGGAATTCGAGGCTGTCCCCCATAGCTGAAGTCCATAGGTACATTTGTGTTTGAGTACTGCATTTTATAGGAGTTTCCTTTGTATTGACAGAGTTGATCTTCTGAGTAGCCATTGCATTTGTTTCTCTTTTGGTTGAGCTGTTTTCTTTCTGTTTTGATGTGCTTTGCCCATGTCACTCTTCTATCGAGATGCATGCCCAGGCATTTCTTTTCATTGGGGTAGATCAGCACTGCCCATTTCCCACTGTCGGGCACGTTTTGTTGCGTAGGGTGAATGTAATGTGCGTGGATTTGCTTGAAGATAAATTTGAATAGGGAACATTGCATCGAGGTGTTACCTCATCTTACGTAAGATATAAAGTTTTAATTAATTATGTAAATGTACCTGTAACGTGCACTTTATTTGAGCTGAACATTCAAAGGCGGACAGGCGTCCGTAGGTTAGAACTCACCTTCTCGAGCTCGAACTCTCGGATCCTGTGGATGCTGCCCCCGATGGCACGGCGGGACACGCTTCCCATCTCCCCCTAGCGCCGGCAGTTCGCCTCTCCACCTGCCGCAAACAGATCAGCATATTGTGACATGAACAAGAGACGTCAACCGTTGCTATGCAATGGTGCAGTAGACGCGCAATGACGTCACTGCAATTACTACTGGCAATAAGCACGCAACAATAGAAGAACTGTTGGAAGCGGTGTTTTCCTTATTCTTCCAATAGAAATTTCATCAATAAATTCTGTTGAGATTATAATTTATTGAACGGGAATCTATGCCTAAAACTATTATAACAATTAGATCGATTTATAATTTGTTATCTAATTTTTGGCCTCTTTAACAAATGAGAATAAGTTATGTATCCAAAATCTAAATGTAACGGCGAGATGGCCTTGAGCGTACAGGTGTGATGACATTTGCTGCGAGTTCGCCTTAAAGCCCGGGGGGGCGCGCCACTTGCCGGCCTTGCGCGCTAGCACTAAAAGAGAGCACGATAAAAGATGGCATTCCTAACAATTATTGTTTGGGATGTTACCAGTGACGCCGTAAACCTACGGCCAAATCTTTTTTTTTTGGCAGGTAGATATATGATGCATTTGCAAGTTATTATTAAATTTCATTTGTCATAAAATTAAATTAATTTTTCGAATTCCAGTTTGTTGCTACACCTAGACGTAGTCAGATGTGTTCAAAATAAATATCTTTTGAGGACTCGTAGAAGATAACGTATTCTAGATGCGTCATAACGTAATAAATCACCGTGAACTCTCATCTATGCTTAATTTTGGCACTAGATATAACCAACGCATAGGTACGTATAACCACAGTATATATGAAACCTTTCGAGAAAACTCCAATGCTCTACGAAAGCAAATCAGGGTCTGGACATCATCAATGTTCTTCATTTTGACACTTTCAAGTTGCAAAATATATGTTGGTAGTGTTATATCTTTGCGTTTCAAGTGCCATGGAGTTACATCCGACACGTCAACCCCAACACTTTTCAAAACATTTCGGCCGGATATCAGTTTTAGTACTAGTGACTCGTTAATATATAGAAACACAGTCATATATATATAATAAACAAAATTCCGCACTTCCCATAATTTCTCCAAAACGCTCGCAAAAGGAAATGGTACATGAAACGAGAAGGAGCCGGGATAGCGTCTGGCTACGGGCTGGATGATTGAGGATCGGAGTTCGAGTCCCGATAGAGTAAAGATATCCTCCGCAGCGCCCAGACCGACCCTGGGAGCCCACCCAACTTCCTATCCAATTTGTATCGTGGGCCCTTTCCCGGGGGGGGGGGGTAAAGCGGCCGGGGCGTGAAGTTGACCACTCACCACCAACTTCTGCCGAGGTCAAGAAAATGTGGATCCATACCTCCATTCCCCTCATAGCTTCATGGATTAGTGCTTAGTTAGTTAGGCACAGGGATACTTTTACTGTTTTACGTCTAACGGGAAGCTCAGGCAAGAAATAATTGCCCACTTTTCTATCGCTATAAACTAAGTATTTGATTCAACAAGAGGAGCAACACTTTATGCTCTTTGCTTAAGTCAATAAAAGAATAACACGTTCGATTCATACAGAACATGAATTGCGCATGTTTTAAAGAGAAGTGAGCACACCGTGGAAATGACCTCAGATGGGCATGGTTTACACACCAATTTCCAAGGAGATCGAGGAATAACAATAATTGTTACTCAAAGTTGTGATTTCTCTGCAAGAGTATGCTACGAGAAAAAAAAAAAGAATGAAAAACACATGTAAAAAGGAAAACAAAGGAAAATAAAGGAAGAAACGAGAGCATTGTAATAAGAATAAGGGGAAAATGGCAGCCCAGCTCGTTGTATATTGTTGTTTTGTCAAGTTTGGTTACACTGAGTTTAAATATAGCTGTGGTCGAACACACAAAGTATTTGAGGTTAGGTATTCTTGACGATATTTGTTTTTAATAATTTTCCGTTTAAATTTCAAAGAGATTAATACTAGTATTGTTGTGTTCACAAATAAACGTAACTTAAGTGGCAACGGCAGGATAGAAGTTCGTTTACCAATCATCTTACCATTCGGCACCAAGTAATTCAGAATCGTAGAGCGACTTAAAATAACCCCCCTCCCAAAAGAAGGCACCTCTTGGAGAAAGAGAAGCTTTGCTTTTACAGCTGCTAGACTTTGTGTTCTTGAAAAAAAAAATTGGTGGGCTGCGAAATGCAAAAGATTTGCTTAAGCAAAATGTCCCTATTTTCGAATTAATGACATTATTATAGGTTACCCTTAAGTATGACAGTAGTTCCAGGTTAAATCATTGCAACTTCGTAAAGTAAATAGTCACGAATTTCACGAAGAAGACCGCTTATTGAGAAATCTGATTACAAGAAGCAGAATACTTACTGAGGGGTCTAATTCCACGGAGCAGAATACTTATTGAGAAGTGTGATTCCAAGGAGCAGAATATTTATTGAGAACTGTGATTCCAAGGAACAGAATACTTATTGAGAAGTGTGATTCCCAGGAACAGAATACTTATTGAGAAGTGTGATTCCAAGGAGAAAAATATTTATTGAGAGGTTTTATTGCACGATACAAAATACTTATTGAGAAGTGTGATTCCCAGGAACAGAATACTTATTGAGGAGTGTGATTCCAAGGAACAGAATACTTATTGAGAAGTGTGATTCCCAGGAACAGAATACTTATTGAGAAGTGTGATTCCAAGGAACAGAATACTTATTGAGAAGTGTGATTCCAAGGAACAGAATACTTATTGAGAAGTCTGATTCCAAGGAACAGAATACTTATTGAGTGGTGTGATTCCACGGATAAGATCTAAAAGTTTGTGACGGTGGTATATTACTATAGGTATTATGTTCTCGGACATTATCCATCGTCATGTCTATTTTCTAAAAACAGTCCTGTTTCTTTTTGAAAACACAACATTTCGGAGACTGGATTCTGTCCACGTCCTCAGGGGACAGGATGGTTTTTAGAAAATAGACAAGACGATGGATAATGTCCAAAAACATAATACTTGATTCCAAGGAGCAGAATACTTATTGAAAAGTGTGATTCCACGGAGCAAAATACATATTGTGAGGTGACGAGAGTTTTGAGTTATTCACTGTAGTATTTTTTATTTTCCAGATTGTGGAAATCTTCCGTTCACAACCTATACAGTTTAGTCATGAAGATGGAGGCAGAATGTACCTTGAAACTTCGATAACCAAACCGTGTCACAAACCAGAACCCCATAATCTGAACAGTAAGAGCAGTGAAAATCTCAATACTTAGGGCGTCTTAATTTTGTACTTAATATTCCTCGGTTCTTATCTCGTCGGTGGAAACATTTTTTTTTCTTGAGGGTGTTCTCATTCAATTAGTTATCTGCACATTCCCACTCATTCCCTCATACTTTATGAATATTTGCAAGCGAAACATCGTCGTTATATTCTACAACTCGATTACTACAGCTTACCTGACTCAAACTCTTCATGGCTCCTGACACTAGAAATACGACCTTCTGTCATTACGGCGACTTTACCAGGTACCATTTCGAAATTGTATATTTTCTCTTCAAACCGTTTCTAGGAAACCGACAGGCCTACTCGTATGTCTGGGACATGTGGTAGGGGCAATCAGGAGGGGCATTTCGTGCAATCGATTGCTGTACCGTGTGCTTCCTATAAATAGAACCTCTCATGCTAAGCTTAAATACAACAAAGCTTAGATTCGCGTGTCGTATTTTAGAAGGAAATTACTTTCAGTGTACAATAAATCAATGCTCTAGTCCTGATGTTACAAACCAGGGCACGCAATTTAACCCTTTAAAGCCCATGGCAACTATATGTACCAGCTTCTTTAACACATAGTATACTACTCTGTATTCTGCACACGGAGTGTATTTATATGTTCCGCATGGTTGCCACAATAAAGAGCAACTGTTTATTAACCAGTTTGGCTTTGTAGCGGTGACGTTATGAGTTTCCTATGAGGTACGGATTGGATTCTTATATATTGTGACGTGTTATCTTAAGCCCATCATCGCGACAACCGCTACACTTCCACGGCAACGAATAGGTGCACATGTACTTACGGAAACCTAAGGATAAGCATTTCGGGCGCATTTATTTTATTTTTATGTCCCTTCTGTTTACGGGATGCAATTAAAGAGTTTACATACTAATGATACTTTTGTGAGGAACGCAAGATGGCGACGATAATGAGTACGTAACAATGAGAAATAAACTTGTTTGCACTATGTATTTCTATTTTACATAAATTATAAAGTATATGTGACATTAAAAATAGGCGCAGGATTAATATAAAGAATTTTGTTCTGGAGATCACATAAAAGATATGTCGCAGTATCTCGGATTAAAAATAGAGACCTAATCGCGATCATTTTAGTATTAGTGCTGCCCTCTTCTAGCAATGCGAAGTACGAAACTGCCTGTGAGGTTGTTATATCGCGTTCTTAACTATTAAGAATTATAAGGCAGATAAAGTTGTCCCTGTGCTTAACCAATTAAGCACTACGACATGAAGGCGTATGGGGAGTGGATGTATAGATCCACATTTTCTTGACCTCGGCACTAGTTGGGGTGAGTGGTCAGTTTCACGCCCCCAACGCTTCACCCCCGGGGAGACAGCCCCCGGTACACATTGGATAGAAGGCTGAATGGACCCCACAGCCGGCCTGGACGACGTGAAGAACAGAAAATTCTTCACTCTACCGGGACTCGAACTCCAAGCCCTCTGTAGTCCAGCCCGTAGCCAGTCGCTATACCTACTGAGCTATCCCTGCTCAATAGATATTTAAACAGTTAGTTACCGTAAGCATAATAGAAGTAAATTAGTACGAATTTTGGTGGATAACCTATTGTTATTTTGAATTAAATTACATCGAATTGCATCTGCTAAATAATGTGACGTGTGTGCTGCTCTTGTATGGGAAACAAACGACAGTTTTAATGTGCTGTAATATTGTGTGTTGTTAACGATCTGGTTGGCTCACTCATATGCTTTACATATATAAGTAGGTAAAAATTGTCTTTATATGGGGCACGCGGTAGCGTGGTTGATTGAGGCACTATGCTACAAGCCGAAAGGTCGCGGATTCGATTCCCGATGTTGATTCTTTCAATTGACCTAATCCTTCCAGCCGCACTATGGCCCTGGGATTGACTCAGCCTCTAATAGAAATGAGTACCAGGGATCTTCCTGGGTGTATATGGCGGCCGGCGTGTAAGGCTGACAACTTCGCCGCCATGTGTGAGTCGATTGTCTAGAAAATATGGGGGTCTTGTCGTCTCAAAACCCTATTGGTTTCCACGGTCTGTTATAGGAATGGCTTTGCCTTTTACTCTCTTTATATTAAGAACCTACGTTTGATGCAAACAACAATTGTAGATTTTTAAAATAATAATTATTATAAGCATAATAAAAAATTAATATAGATTTTCGTGAATAAGCCATCGCTATCTTGAATAACTTGACTTCCAATTCAATTTCTTCAGGAAACTGACGTGTTTGCAATTATTTTACGGGATACCAAACAAATGTTTATGTAAGATTACCATTTCACTGGGCTGGGTTCATTGAAAATAGAGACCGCTAACTCGAGCCAAGCAAGGCCTGAGGCCTTGCAATTAGTTCACATTAACGTTAGATGCGCATTAAATATAAATGAAGGAGAACAATTTCAAGTACACGGGAAGAAAATGTGTTGTGTGATGTTAATGTCAGAATGAGAGCTATCACTAAACTCGATGAAGTGTCTTGTTAATTTTGTATGTGAGGGGGCAAGTAACTCAACCACGGACTCAAGTTGTGAGGGAGAAATTTGTCTTTGTTGTTCCAGTAGTGAACTACAGAAGGGTCACTGTGATGCTGCGTTGTTAAGGGAAAAAAAGGGGCTAGGTATCCTTGACAAAGTTTGCTTTTTATAAGCAAGTTCTGCCGGAAACTTCCCATCTAGATAGAAACAACATCATGTTATTTTATCATTCTGTGAATCTTAGTACAAATGTGGAAATTTTTTAAGAACATTTCAATTTACAAACGTACCCTTGACCTAATATAATTAGAATGATTCAGTCAAAGAGTATGAAATGGGCAGACAATGTAGCACGAATGAGGGAGAAGAGAAATGCATATAGGATATTGATGGGAATGCCAGAAGGAAAGAACCATTATGAAGACGAAGACGTAGGTGGATGGATAATGTATTAAAATGGGTCATAAAGAGATCGAATGGGATTGAATGGATTGGATTGATGTGGATTAGGATATGGACAAGTGGAGGGCTCTTGTGAACACAATAATAAAACGTCGTGTTCCATAAAATGCTGGGAAATTCTTGAGTAGCTGCAGAAGTGACAGCTTCTAAAGAATGGCTCAGCTCCATGAATGAGTGAATGAAGCTTGTCTTTGAAAAGTTACATTTGAAATTTCAAAGGGCTTTGTGCAAGTTTATTCACAATTTGCCCCCCGCCTAAATACTGACTCAATATGAACTGTGTCACAGCAAAAGGTTAGTTACTTTAGAGCTTCCGTTTCATTGTTCTGCTTCCGCCACGAATGACGAACATTTTATGAGAACCAATTCTACTTCAGAAAGCTTCCCACAGAGTTACTTTTGTCTGACTGTATAACTCCGCTCTTTGTTTTCTTGTGGATGCTAAAAGGTTCTGACAGTGGTATATAAAAGTCAGAGTTATTGGGTTTTTTTGCTTTGTCCATCGTCCGGTATTCTAAAAACTAGAAAAGGCAACGTTCCAGGGAGTGGATCTGTTTCCGTCTTCAAGTGAGAGGGTAGACACCTACTCTGCTGGGTCCATTACGAAGACCTAACCTCAATCACTGGACAACCCATATCGAGTCGAGTCTTATGTTACGACCGACGGTCAGTCGGACAGTCTGTCTTGGAATAAAGCACACATCTGGGGCTTACGACCAGATTTTTATTACTGTCAATTTTTTTGAATGTGGAGCGCTGTCTCTGACGAGAGGACGGGTCTGTCGTTTACAACTGCTGCTGGCCCTCGCCAGTGCAGTCATTCTAGGGTCCGAGTCCCGTGGGACTCGCGAACATATTTTACTGTCTCAGATTCGAGACTTCTCTTTTTGTCGCCTCGAACTCGCAGGGCTACGGTGGAGGTATTCAACCCCGCATCCACGCAGGATTAGTAATATTCATTATTCTTTNTTATTTATAGGCCCTCTGTGTGACATTATTACTTGTGTATGACTTTTCGTGTTTGATCACAATGAGCATAGCAGCATAACTGCAGCTATATTAATACTTGAGACCAGGCTTTTTCGGAGGGAGATAACAGGAAAATATGCAATAAAATTGTAACAAAGCATGTACATAACCTGAAACTAAGAAAGAGATGTGAAAATATTATGCAGCAAACCAATTGTATGAACATCAATGCAGGGGACTAAATTGAGAATTCTTGAAACCATTTTTTTGCGTACCGCTGGTGCAGAAACTGAACACTCGAGACTAAAGCCTTATGGAAATCTACCGAAAATCTGTCATATCATGCAGATCTTCCCTGTGAATTGCTAACCTCATTGCTGATAAGGGGCATCTAAATAGGAGAAATGTCCAAACTGAGTTGGCTGGTCGGATTGGTTAAGCGTGCCATATGGACCGATTTCTTGTATTTCCTGATCCTGTTGTTACTTTCACTTCTCAAAATCCTGCCCTGCTAGTCGCAGGAGACGACGAAAAGGGAATCCAGTTTCTGGGTGTGTATAACTGGGCTACCCTGTACCTGGGGGATATAAATACGGGGACCTGGCTCTCCAGGTTGGAGACAGTCTCGAATCTGAGATAGTGAAATAAATGGTCATGAGTCCCGCGTGACTCGAAACTAGAATGACTGTGCTGGCGAGGACCAGCAGCGACTGTAAACAACATATCTATTATCTAATCAGAAATGGCGAAAACATCAAATCTGCAAATCCCTGACAGTAATACTTATTTGGTCTTGGGCCCCAGAGAGGTCCTTAACACCAAGACAGACTGGCGTACTGACCGTCGGTCGTAACATGACTAGTTGTGGGTTGTCCAGTGATTTCTGTGGGACCAACAGAGTAGGTGTCTCCCCTCCTCACCTGAGGATGGAAACAGACCCAGTTTCCGAAACGCTTTCTAGTTTCTAGAATACCTTACGATGAACAAAGTAAAAAACAGTAGTTCTTAACGTTTTCACGTGCTAAGTACTGTGATACACATTAGTGCATATAATGAATACATTATTAACATTTTGTATATTTACCTGTTTTTTAATTAATTCGATTGTGGAAAGTTGATACTTTGAGAACAGAGCGAGCGCTCTAGCGATCGTCTGCATAAATTAGATACTCGTACAGCGACATCCGCTTTGTACTTACCAGTGATTAAAAGAAGGGAGAAGCAAACTGATCGGTGAACGAGCCTTGTCTGCGTCTTTTCCTATTTATAAGGAACACTGTACTTCTTTATACAACGCAGAAATGCGGAGATTTTGTTTCACACTAAAATACACAAATAAACAAACCAGCACGAAACTCTTTCATTTATTGATAATGTCGTTTTCCAAGTTAAATTCCAGCAAACACATAAAATATTTCTTGACGATAATATCCTTCAGATGTTCCATAGAACGTTAAATTATTTAGCGTTACTACATTAAGTAATCAGAGACTATATCCTGTTACATCACTTTGATTAAATACGGACACAAACGGAAATCAGAGTTTACTCCGACTGAAGTAGTGAGCATGTTCACTCCGTGTCGACTGTGAAGCGAGGCGTCGTGTGCTAGCAGACTCTCATGTTACTGTGGAGCAGTGTGCTTCGAGGTGCTTGCATAGCACAACGCGGAAGGTTTGTCTAGACTGAAACAGAGGAGGAACCCGGGAAAGAGGACTTCTAGCCTCTTGGCCTGAAGCCATGAGTCTACTGTCCGCGGTGTAGCTATTTCTGTCGGCAAATCCTGCAGCAAACCGCTGTGTGTCCCGCAAGCTCTGACACCCCTCTTAATATACAGGAAATGTTAATTGCCGTAAGTAGGTGATGGGGACAGGGTTGCTATCCTCTGTCTCTCTTTCTGTTTCCAAGAGATCTCCGGATGCTTTAAACCGCATCATATTCTTCAGAGAGGTTGTCAGGTGGCAGCTAACGTCCACGAAACAGAAGGAAAATATATTTCTGTGTAATGTCATCTCTGAACTGGGTGTGAAATGAATACGTCAAACAGGGTATGAAAATTCGCAAAATAAAATATTAGCAGAAAACGAGTATGTGCCTGAAATTCATGAAGAAATTAAGAGCAGATTAAGTTTGATAATGTTCAGAACTTCGTTTTTCCATCTGCTGTCTGAAAATGTAAAGATTAAATTATACAGCACTGTAATTTTTCCTGTAGTTTTGTATGGATGTAAAATGTAGTCTCTCACATTAAGGTAAGAACATAGACTGAGGTTGTTTGACAAGAGGTTTAGTTACTACCCCAAATTCGAATATACAATGTAATCACATATAATATTATCGTTCATATAATGGAATCACTTCTGTGAAGTTCCGATCAAATATACGCACACAACGTAGAAAAAGAAAGACTTTTTTGTAATCAGCGCTCTGGTTTTTATCACTTTTTTGTTTTATAGCGGGTTTGACGCATGTGAAATGGAAGTGATTACATAACATGCCAGTTTGTTCTTGAGCCCCAGCTTAAACGTGAACTTTTTATTAATGCCCTGCTAAGAAAATACAATCAAATTTAAAAGAAATTTTCGGTTCTTGATAATATTTTCTTTATTTGTTTTTAATGATGTGTGTCGATTTTCATAAATATTATTACAGTTTCAATCTTTATGACGACTTTCTAGAATAAATAGTGGACAGTCGCCTTAAGTGTTTTACGTTATTTGATGTATAATTTTCCTTTCTGTCTGCTTCCATTTGTTTGGTACACATTTTACTGCGGATCCTTGACGGGACTCATACGAGGACCCTCAGCCAAAAGAGCGAAGGAACTTTTGAAGTTAAACAGGAACCAGCTACGATGGGTGGTGGGACTACTTACAGGACACTGTCACCTTAAAGGACACCTCTTCAAATTGGGACTAATGATAGTCCCACTTGTGAGAGGTGTCAAGACGAAAATGAAACAGCTACACATATCCTGTGTGAATGTGAGGCCTTAGCTTGTTTAAGACTACGTCACTTGGGTCAATACTTTATGGAACAAAGTGACTATTTTGACGCCCCCACGTACAAAATGCTATGCTTCATTCGAAGCGCGGGATTGCTGAGAGGATAATCAAAAGGGGAGGCACAATAGACCACTGTAGGTCGCGGTGCAAGGGCCGAGAAGGCCTACCCGTCATACATTCTTTCATTCATTCGTACACATTTCAGCTCTGTCTTAATAAGTAACGCTTAACAGCTTAATGCCTATTTCTCCAGTTATTGTTATTCATTAAGCTGTGTCCCACAAAGATCGCAATGAGCGAGTTTCCGCTATATTGCCCATTCTTGTTTGATTAATAGATTCGAAGGTGAGTGAACCGGACCGACTGTTTATGCACACCTGTCAACAACACACTAGAGACAGACATGAATTGAAATGGCAGATGTATGCTTTACGTTTTGATAGTGACACTTCCTCCGTACAAAATGATACGGTTGAACTGCCATAGTTCGGAGATAGGGATCCTATCTTGGCTGCAAGCCAGATGGAATGAGTCGTCCTGAACAGAGTGTGCAACACCGCAAGGTGGGGCCAAACAGCGACCAAAATAATGGTCTCCTGCTTTGCATCTTGAGGTAAGCACACACTGCGCGAACGAAGGCCAGCGAACCCCCAATTCAGTTTTTTTAATTGCTAGTGGGGTGGGACTAAGTCCCTTGTACTGCGGCCACTTCTGGCCTATTGTACCAGCCCCAGATGATAGGTGAGGGTGATTGTGGAGCAATTGGTGGAATAAAGATTGGCAGGGAAACCGAAGTACTCGGAACTGCAGGCAATCAAGCGATGTCGCTGATCTACACACTTTACAGCTCACCGTTCCACACGCACTAGGTTTCTCAGTCTTTACTAGTCGTACTCTGGCAACGGATTTATAACAGTTTCACTGTCACTTCAGATAACATACGAAGTCTTATTTTCATAGCCTAATTCCCTTCTTGTCATTTCTTCTCAATCACCTTCGACTGCCAGCTCTAGAACTGGACCCAATTCTCGACAACTAACTCAAACAAAGTCAAAGTCACATTGCGACTGGCGGTCAGTCAGTCAGTCAGTCAGTAAGTCTTGGTGTCGAGCCCCATCTGGGATCATGACCAGATATTTATTACTGTTTGACAGTTACTGTCTTGTTTTTGTGGGGCGCCCTCTCTGATGAGAGGACGGGTCTGTCTTTTGTATATGCTACTGGCCTTTGCCAGCGCAGTCTTTCTCGGGTCCGAGTCTCTTGGGACTCGCGATTATATTTTACTGTCTCATATTTGAGACTTCCCCTTTCGTCGCCTCTTACGACTCGCAGGGTCACGGTGGAGGTATTTGACCCAGCCTCAACACGTGATACTAACTCAAATGAACTTCTTTGTCCCTTTATAACTCCTCGTCACGAACCACGCAGAAAACACATCCTATCTATAGTGGAGGCTTGTTTACTGATCCGTTGCCCAGCAATGGACGTACTATTGTTGCGCGTGTACACTTCCATGGGAATGCGTGTATCAAGTTGATGCCTAGCAATGGGTCTATATATCACATTATTTACTGTGGGGTACTATTTGGCACATGATGCCTTGTAGTTCCATACAACTCCCAACGTTTCACACGAATGTACTGCCTCCATCTTCAGAGGAGAGAATATATGAAGCAAGGAACAAGCAAGAAGCAAGCAGCAAACTCAGTGCCTCAGCATATCTTTGACCCTGAAGATAGAGGCAGTACGTTACTTCCAACAGAGTGTATGGCATCATATCTAAGAAGTCAGTACTCACAACAGTATACCCTGTTTTAAGCAGTGCAAGTGTGAAAATGTATAAAACAGACCAAGGTTTGTTAAAGTGAATGATGTATTGATATATATTGCATGCAGCACTGTACACATGAAAGTGTTTATAAAATATGCATACAGATCCATAGAGTAAAAATATACATTACATGGTAACATGAACCAGAATTTATCTCTTTACCCATAACAGTTCTGTGCATTAATACAGATCCATAGAGTAAAAATATACATTACATGGTAACATGAACCAGAATTTATCTCTTTACCCATAACAGTTCTGTGCATTAATTTAATCACTTGCCATACCACAACATTTATGCCCTAGGTAAGAGAACTGGTCTTTTGCAGGTTATTTTTAGAATCTCAATGTATAAGTATCCATGAATACCTGAAGAACTGATCAGCCAAGTTCATAGGCATCTGCATTTATTCTCTGTAACTGATCAATATTGATTTAGGTTAAGATCCATAATATTACTCTATTCACTTTTAATAAACTCGAAAAAAGTGACAGAATAGAAAAGTTACCAAATCCCTCTACAGAAACAATGTATATTGCTGAAACTGAGTTAGTCGCAGCTAATGCTTTCTGGCTTCTTATATGAAATACAAATATTTAAAATGAATCAGCAACATGTGCAGAAATACACAAGTCACGAGTTGTACTGCTTTGTACTTTTCCAAAGTTCACACACTTCAGTGCCAATATACATTTCATAAAACTTAACTAAAACCTACTCCATGGAGCTGAGTAACTTTTTAGAAGCCATCTGTCGCTCAGCTACTCAGGAATTCATAGAAAGATTCATTGCTGTGTTCACAAGAGCCCTCCACTGGTCCCTATCCTGAGTCAGATCAATCCAGTCCATACTATCCCATCTTATTTCTCTACAGTCTAATTTAATATTATTCTCCCCCCTACATCCAGGTCATCATAATGATGTTTCCTTCTGGCTTTCCCACCAAAACCCTGTATGTATTCCTATTCGCTCCCATGCGTGCTACATGCCCTGCCCATATTACAGTCCTTGGCTTGATTATTTTAATTGTATCGCCTAACGGTAAAAGTCATGAAGCCCAGCTTATGCAGTTTTCTCAATCTTGCAGTACAAGGGACTTTCTTTTTATTGCTAGTGGGGTGGGACTAAGTCCTTATACTGCAGCCACTTCTGGCCTATTGTACCAGCCCCAGATGATAGGTGAGGGTGATTGTGGAGCAATTGGTGGAATGAAGATTGACAAGGGAAACCGAAGTACTCGGAGAAAACCTGCCCCAGCGCCACTTTGTCCACCACAAATCCCACTTGACCAGACACGGGATCGAACTCAGGCCGCCGCAGTGGTAAGCCAGCGACTAACCGCTTGAGCTATTGCGCGGCCCGAGCTTTAACCTTGCTCACAAGGATGATATGACTTATGGCTTATTACTGTATCTATTGTGCTGGCTTTCTGTAACTTTGATCCAAGTTGTTCACAAAAGCATTATGATTTCTTTATCAAGTTGTCAGCAGTAATCTGTTCATTAGTTTATCATCAGTTCTGATGATACACTCAATGGCTATATTTATATGGAGTTTTTATATTCCCAGAATTACTAGGTTTTTGGACTCTGTCCATCACCTGGTATTCTAGAAACTAGGAAACGTTTTGGAAACTGTATCTGTCTCCTTCTCAGGTGAGAGGGGGAAGACACTCTGTTGGGTCCCTTAAAAAGAGCTAACATAATAGTAGGTGTCTCTCCCCACTCACCTGAGGATGTAAACAGATCCACTTTCTAGAATACTGGGCAATGGACCAAGTCCAAAAACCCAGTAAGTCTGAGTATTATACACCATTGACAGAACCCTTTAGAATCTAGTTTTTACGTCCTTCATTTAAGTTTATGTTTAGAATTTAGTTTTAAATTCCTAATAATCTATGGTTATTTTACAGAATTGGAAAAATTACAAAGATTTCTTTAAATGCATGAACCTTTAATCAGCTGAATCTAATCTATGGGGAGGTGTACAACCATTATACATTGTATATCAGACTGGTGGTGTAGCTGTATATATTTTCATCATATATGTATGTAGCATTAAAAATAAAGAGGATTCAAGATATGAACACATCTATTAAATAAAATATAATAATTGAGAAAAATACAGCAAGTAATAAACATTGTAGATTTTGCAACAAAGGTCAGATCATAAAAACAGAAGAGAAATTTTAGATTTACAAATGCAAAAAATATGAATAAACTAACTGCCAAACAAAAATTTGAGAACCAGAACACAGCTCTTCATGAGGTTCTGGATGTTACTGACATGAACAAAATGTGCAATAATCTAATAACGTGATTTGAAGGAAAAGTCATGAACAGTCCATCTTGAGATACAGCAAGAACACACTGCCACAAAACAGGACAGCATGTAGGAAAGACTCTAATATGATTAAGATTAATGTAAGTATTGCAGATATAGGCATAAAAAAGATATAATAACAAAATAATAGCATATTGTGACATGATTATATGAGGCCACCAGCCAAGTGATAAGTCACAGAGAATCCCACGTGGAGGCAGGGTTGAACACCACCGTAGCCCTGCAAATTGCAGGAGACGAAAAGGGAACCCAGTGCCTGAGGCTATAACCAGGCCACCCTATTCCTGAGGGATATAAATACGGGGACCTGGGCCTCCAGTTTGCGAGAGTCTTGAATCTGAGACAATAAAATGGTGTTCATGAGTCCCGCGGACTTGGACCTGAGAATGACTTCGCTGGTGAGGGCCAGCAGGAATTGTAAACAACAGATCCATCCTCTTATCAGAGAGGATGTTACATAAGGACTATGACTGTAAGTGTTCAGTTGAAAAAAAATTACTGGTCATGAGTCTCAAAGGGGCTTGTCACCAAGACAAACTGATTGGTGGTAAACTGCCAATTGTAAAGTAACTCTCTTTCTCATAGTCACAGCCAGTGAGTGGTCAGATGAGGACTAATTGTGAGACAGTCACCAGCTGGTAAGGACATGAGAATGAAGCAGAGGACACTGTGGGTATTTGTTACCAGGTAATAACTGGTGAAGACACAGAAATCTGAAAAACTTAGTGTGAGCTGTTGTGACTTGTTGAGTGTGTAGATCCATGAAGTTGTTATAATTACATGTAGTTAACAATTTATAAGTGTTCCATGAATCCAATTAACAATCCAAACCACATATCTAGTTACTAATATGTGAAAATATGAAGCCCCCTCTGCATAAATCAAATATGCAGAGCAACCAGAACATGAACATATAAAAGGAACACATAAACTACTAAAAATACATTTTTATTATATTTTACTATACTGTATTCACAGAATGTGGATCTTTTTATAGCTATTATATATAGCTATATACTTACTTAAACATTCCTGTATATGGCAGAATTTTGTTAAAACAGGTAGCATGAACATTTTAATAAACATATTAAAATATACAACTGTTATCAGATGGTTTTATTAAATTGACTTATGAATAATATTTCCTCAGATATATACATCTTACCATTTTATGTACAAATATCAATAGCGATTAACAATAATTGCAAAAGAGAAACATACTTGAAATGGTGAATATAACCATAAAATAAATCTGATTCAGTACCTCAGGACAAATAACAAGGTACAGACGTGAGGTATCATCATGAACGGTATTAGTTCCCCAAGTGTGCTGAGTACCTTGTTTCTAAAAAAATGTTTTTATGAATCTGAATTTCATTATAATGAAGATATATCGAAAAAGAGAAAAAATAGAGCAGCTCTGAAGTAAAATAAATATATTGTATACACGACTGTAAGATGTGGTTCCTTTACTTAAGCAATACGAGTATTGGGAATCCTCTTATGCAGCGCACTCCAGATTACCAAAGGTGGAGGGGAAGTTAATTTCCCCAGAGAGTCTGAACCCTAGATAATCAGTAACTAACTTGTGAATTGGGATTTATAAAACCCATTTAGAAGTGTATATTACTTGAATGCTATTGTTAGAAACATGAGTGTGGTTTCTGAGAAGCCCCTGTTGTTTTTACAGATTAAAAAGGAAAAAAAAAGAGAAAAAAAAAAAACAAAGAATGCCTTCTGAACTTTCAAAGGGCATACTCAAAACGCGAAAAAAAAAACTCCCTCCATTTTGTATTTGTTCCTTTTTAAAAAGAAATTTCACATGAAGTTTTATCTTTTGACATTGGACATATCCATTAATTTTCTAAACAGAACCCTTGGATAATCTGTTCCCTTCGCTGGGACATACAAATAACCAAAATCCAAGTTTGGAAGTGATCAGAAGACCATGGTGTTGCTGAATACAGAAATTCAGATCTGTGCACATGGCATCTCATTTGTTTAATTGCCTTGAAAACTGTACTGAACATTAAAAGTATTTTTTTCTCTATAACATTTCCTTGAAACATGTGCAGAGAGGCATGTAAGTCTTCATGTAATGTGGATGTTAAAATTGTCCGATTTAAATTAGACTTGAAAATGTTCAACAGTTCTTCAAATGACTCTCCAATATCCAACTTCATTGAAATAAGTTAAACAGTTTTTGGGCTGTCACACATACAGACAGGTGGGCAGAAGTGCTCTAGAGGGTTTCAAAGGTGCTCAAAAATCACAGATAAGCTGAAAAGAGGATCATCTGCAGCCAGATAATTGACAGTATATTGCACTAACATTTCTGGAAACTTATAAATAATTATAAATATATAATGTTATTAAGTCATAGAATGTAAATCTAAAAAAATTATAAAAACATAACTCTAGACCATAGGTTCTCAACTGGTGAGACATATAAGGATCCAAGGGGTGGGGGGCACAAGAGCCCATTATCTAAATGACATTTTCACTCTAAGTGTGCACAAAACTGTGACTGTTGACCTCTGGATATCACTGAGTTTTATGAGGCAATAGCATGCAATGTACACAGCAATATACATTCCCAGTAGGGGACTCATGTTGCGCTCTTTCTCCCACACAGCTGAGAATGCAACATCAGTGGTCACACTGATTATGTTCGGGGCAAACTCAAATGTAATCATATATCCTTCAATCTGTTTCATTAATTTTTAAAGTACAAATTATTTACATTTATGAAGATTTTTTAAAACAAAAATATTCCTTACTGATGTAAGATGAGGTTCACAAATATAAATTTGAATTAGACTATTCACATTTTTAATTTTCAAATAAAATTATTACTACTCTTTCAACGAGGACTGAGGTCTTGTGTTAACTGAAAGGAAGGCATTATATTTAAAAGAGTTGAGAATAACTGCCGTAGAAGATTACAAACAATGAAGTCAGTACTCAAAATACATTACTCAGTCTTGAATAAATGCACCAGTTGATATGTGGAGAAGAAGAAAAACAAAGCTGGAATTTACTTTCAAATACCAAGTCTTTACATTTCTGTGTCTAATTTTATACATCTGATAATCACATACTGACCAAGTATTTGATAGGGGATCCACATTTAACATGTGTATAACCACATGAAGGCATAGAAGGAGAGTGGAGGAAATGAACCAGGAACTATCACGTCTTGTGAGCCGTAATGCTCTGTAGTTCAGAGAGTGTCGGACGTGTTAGAGTCAAGCTTGCCAACTGTGTCTGCTGGTTTTATGCTTGCTTACTGTTCCACCCGGATGATGACAGTGATATGTTCCTACAGAATGTCAGGCGCTCTCTCAAATACACAGTGTTATAACACATGAAACCTCATTCTTTTAGTCACTGTTGTCAGAACATCAAATCCAACACTATCAGGCCTCACTATCAATACCAATAAATTACCTATTATCAGTTGTAGCAGTCAGAGCAATAACATATATTTCTTCATATGAACTCAACAGGAAACATACACACAAAAAAACAGTAACTAAAAGAACTGTATGAAGGGACATATTTATCTACAAACCCCAGGACATCTCAACTGAACAAGTACTAAATAGTTTAAAGTCATTCAGGTGTCTTTTGTTTCATTGCGTTCATTATTTTCGTGAACTTGCTGAACCGCTGAAACTGATTTGAGATCTCTCGTCATTGGCTTAGCAACAACTGATATGTCTTTTGCGCTTATTGCTGCTTCATTCAGCAGTTGCATGTTATCATTCAGTTTTGGTTCTGAGAGATGTGAAGGAGTTTTGATGATAGAATTTGAAGTGCTTACATCAGCTACATCAGGAACTGCTGGTGTCTTACTTTCGCCTGAAACAAACCCTTCCTGTTTCTGGTTCCCTGAATTATTTGTATCTGTAAATGAGGCATTAGCCTTAGAATCAGACACCGAGTCTATAATTTCTGCTCTTCTCTCCGGATATGGAACAGTTCCTACAGCTAGGATCTGTGGAGACGTGAGATATTTATCTGATATGGATGGAGGTTCCTTATCTTTCTGATCATCTGCGATATTATGTTTCTCCTTGGAGAGCATGGCCATGTTCAATGTTTCTGCTTCACTAATTTTATTAAATTTTTCACCCACTGCACAGTTCTCTGATGCATCACCCTGTATATCCTGCTCATTTTTCTCTTTATTCATTATACTGGCAGCCAGAAACGTATTCATCCCAGATTCTTCCATCAGAGCATCTCGCTTAAGTCGCTGATGGCTCTCATTCTTACCACCATAAATTGTATCTTTACTGACACTGTTTGACAGGGTATTTTTATTTTTTATCGCTGTGTCCAACTCAGAATTTACTATTCCACCATCTTGATTAGTATTTGATTTATAACCATTTTCATAATTTGCTAATATGTCCCTCCTCATGACCTTTGCCTCATCAACATCTGCACCATTCTGCTGGTTTGCCACTTTTTCAGAATCAACAGCTGTGTCTGCCTTATTCCCTTGAACAATGGCCTCATTGTGCTTGTAGACTTTTGATGCACCATTATGAACAGCTAAGGGAAGAGGTAACAGCAACTGTTTTGGAGCTGGAGCTGGTCCATCCTGCTGTTGTACCACACCCACAAGCTTCTGATCCTGGGATTTCAAACCTGAAAAATAAACTCAAAATATCACAAAAGGTACTACAAAACACATACACTGAAAGATCTCATTAATTCATATTCAGCTAGCCTGAGTGTTTGGCAAAGTATTGGCCAAACTTCAGAAACATGTTCTGCATGTCATTTGGTGGAAAAACTGTCCAATAAACTACAGGCTGATTTGATGCTGTTATCAAGTGAAATGTACCATTCAGTCCAGAAACTTTTGTCTTCTCATCTGTTGCCCAAAAACATATAAATTAGAATATACAAAACTATAATTTTGGCTGTGGTTCTGTATGGGTGTGAAACTTGGTCTCTGACATTAAGGGAGAAACATAGACTGAGAGCGTTTGAGAACAGGGTGTTGAGGAGAATATTTGGACCAAAGAGAGATGAAGTGACAGGAGGTTGGAGAAAACTGCATAATGAGGAGCTTCATAACTTGCGCTCTTCTGCAAGTATAATTAGAATGGTCAGGTCAAGGAGGATGAGATGGGCAGGGAATGTAGCACGAATGGGGGGAGAAAAGGAATGCACATAGGATATTAGTGGGAAAGCCAGAAGGAGAGAGACCACAGGAAAGACTAAGACATAAGTGGGTGGACAATATTAAAATGGATCTTAGAGAGATAGGATGGGATGGTATGGATTGGATTGGTCTGGCTCAGGATAGGGACCAGTGGAGGGCTCTTGTGAACATGGTAATGACCCCTCAGGTTCCATAAATTGCTGGGAAGTTCTTCAGTAGTTGCACAATTGGCAGCTTCTCAAGAAGGGCTCAGCTCCAAGGGGGGAATGATGATAAAGGTGTGTTGAAAATATGCTTTTAATTCAGTGCTATATTATGCTAGCACTGAACTCGATAATGGTATTGAACCGATCTGCAGTTTGTTACATTCTTTTTGCTCCAAATGACCTGTAGAACATGCCTGAGGAGTGTTCGATCAAAGGGCAGCATTCTGTTGTGCTTTTCTTGTGGGCAAAAGAATTCGATGCAAAGGACATTCATACAGAAATGTTTCTTGTTTACAGTGCGAAGTGTTTCTTGAGTATAGTGGTTCACAACTGGGTCGAGAAATTCTCTCAAAGATGTTAAAAATTTGCAGATGATACCTGACCAGGTGTGGAAGTGGCTTTGACAACAGTCAAAAAGACTTCTATGCAGGGTTCTGTCACACTGCTAAAGGGATGGAACAATTGTATCAATGTTGATGGAGGATATGTTGAGAAATAAATGTTTTGTCCATATTAAAATATCACATGTTTCATGTTTTATATTCATTTGTGACCATTTACTGACTCTCCCTCATAGTCAACGTTCTGTAAGTGTTCAATAAATCCAATTACCAACTGAAACCCTGTCTATAGTCACTCATATACGTGACAATATTTACAAATCTATTCTTTCTGCAAAGCAGTGAAATAATATCATTTATGTATGTCATAGAAATGCATATCATTTCGTAAACTGTGTCCTAAAACATTTTTGAGGGTGTGTTATCATCAGATAGTAATGTAAATTGTTACATCATTGTTAGAAAGTTACTGGATTTCATTTCCCACATGTGACAGGAACCAAAATCGTCAAACCAAGATCTTGTTGAAGTTTTCATCTGTAAGGTTGTCTTCTCAAGGTAAGATGTTACAAGCAATGAGCAGGATCTTGTACTGATATGTACAACTTGAGAAAAGGGACTTCTCTTGTATTGGTCTTGCTTTAAACACGCCATGGCCTAATTTTCAGTACTATTCTGGCATTTGCCTGGTGGGAATAAGCCAAAATGAAAAAAAGAAAAAAAGAAAAAAAAACCTTGGTCACGATGGCTGGCCTCAAGGCTGAGATTTGTACTTGAAACTTTCTAAACATGATGCTGGAGTGCTACCCATTCAACTGAAACATTCAGTTCCATGAACGTTTAAACAACAGGAACAAATAAATTTTACAACAGTTACTACAAACCTTGTGCTTGTTGGCGTGCTGACCCATTCAATTCTGAACTGCTTGCATTCAGGGATGCGGCCTTTGGCATTTCTTGCAGCATCAAATTCGGTGGTCCTTGCTGAATTTCATTGGCGTAACTTGGTCCTGCTGTGGCCTTCTTTGAGGGTTCAGACTTCATAGGCTGAGGCTCAGCATCTTTCTTTTCAACATTCTTTTGTGGTTGTGCTATTTCATTCCGTGATTTCTGAATCTCATTCACTACATTACTTTTATTTTGTAAGCTCTGGGCTAGAGGAACTCCACTTTGAGGTCCAGCATTATTAAGTACAGACTGTTTCTTATCATGTAAGTGATTCTTCTCATTGTCTTTACCCTCTGGTTTCAGTCCAGCATCATTTTGTATTTTATCTGGGACACCCTCAGGAACCTTATCGTTTTTCTGCTTTGCGACAGCCTGTTCCATATCTTTCTTGTGTTTCTTGAGCTCTTGAAGAATCTGTTTTTGTTCCTGAAGAAGTTTCTTTTGCTCTTCTTTGTGCTTCTCAAGTTTCCTAAGCAGTTCTTCATTCTTTTGTTCATTATCAGCTTGTGCTTGCTTCTCTGCTTCGGCTAATTCTTCATCCTCCTTCTTAATTGCGTCCTGATCCACTTGTTCATTGTTTCCTTTCCCTTTGTCTGCTGCAGGATCAGGCAGGATTTTCTTCCCTTCAGGAACAGCCACTGCAACATCTTTCTTGATATCGGAATCATGGAGAGCAGTTTCCTCAATCTACAAAAAGAGAGACACAAGGATATCAGTAAACCAATGGCAGAATGATGAATTGAATCTGCAAAGAGATTAATAACAGGACAACAAAAGAAAATGGACATATTGATCGAACGGAGGGTAACAGACTAGTGAGAAAATCAAATGGGGGGAGGAACTTTGAAAGACAAAAAAATGAGGCACGAGGATATGGTCAAGCAAGAAGACTGAATGAATGCAACAAACTACGAAGCATAACACAGGAAGAGATGAGGATGAAAGGCAGAGATACTGCCCTTCTTTATGCTTTTGAAGCTGGAGTTTACAGCATAACTTGAGCTTTTGCAAATTTTTTTAACCATGTTGCTGCTAAAAACCTCTTTCTTCACCTCTGCTTCTTCCCACATGGTCAATATAGACTCTTCCATCACCTCTTGCCCTAAACACAGGGTCACTGAAACCCGTTTCATCACCTCCTGGTTCCCAAAGAGCCGATAACAGTGGCTGCGCGGTCTAAGGCATAAACTGTCTTCACTCGCTTGAACACTGGGATCGTGGGTTCGAATCCCACTCAAGACATGAATGTATGTCTGCATTTATCGTAGGGAGCAGCCTTGCAATAGACTGATCTCGTGTCCAAGGAGTCCTACCAACTTACGACTGAAGTGAAACAAAGCATTCCATGGATGTCCTATGCTCCAAAGTGGGAGAGAGGGTGGAGAGAAAGAGAGAAAGCGCGCGCGCACGCATGTGTGTGGGTGGAGGGGGGGTACCCAAAGAACTTTTCCATTTGGATGAGTTATGTTACCCCAGTTATCTAGTTCACTTCAGTTGGGTAGGGTGATTTCAAGTTGTTCCCACTCTTGCCCATCAGAGGTCTCTGCAATTGTGTGACCACACTGACATCTAAGAGCAGAATAAGGAACTTTCTGAGTGACCAAAATGTGGTCTAATTTTGTCTTCCCTCATCTCTTTTCATGACTCCCTCAGTTTTAGATGGGAATTTGGGAAAACTCTAACAATCCATATGAGAATTTTTCCTACTACACCATTTTTTTCCATTGTAATCACAACTTGTAACATTATCCACTTTTCCACAATGTACCCAGTATAACACCTATCTCTTTTTTTTTGGTATCACATCATTTTTATTGAACATTATTCATTAACTGCATTTGAAAATTCAGTCCTAATGTCATATCCGCTTTCACTGCAGGCAGGATGAGGGAGAGACAGACAGATCTTGTTTACAAGTCAATTTGTGCTACTGCTGCCAACGGTACCAGGTAGCTGGCCAGTTGCAGTATAGAGGTAAATTAGTTATCTGAAAATTCTCAGAGTTCAGGACTGAAAAATCCATGTTGCAATTGAAACTCAGACTTCTTTCTGAATCCATTCTAACAGCAACTTCTGAATGCAGCTAAAAGTGCAATACCTTCTGTATTATTTCTTTTGGCTCCTTCTTCTCTGGCCCTGATGCAGATGGTACAGCTGCTGGTTCCACGGGCACTGGGGGTTCCTGTCGAACATCAGGTTTCCTGAGAAGGTCCAGTTGCTGTACTTGCTGTATTTGGGGATTCTGTCCACCTGTGTCCTTATTTCCAAGCAATGGCTCTTGCTTAGGCTCAGCTGCACCATCTTTTGGTTTCACTAATAATTAAAACACAAATTACACTTAATATGATTAAGAATGCAGCATAAATGAAAGTGGTGAGACCATTATTAGGAATTACAGGATAAGTCTGCCAGAGAAATCATGACATTCATAATAGGATTAAAGTGAACAACAAAATAGAAGACATAAATAAAACTATATGAAAGGAGCTTGTTAGACCACCTAGAAAGGATGGACAGAAGTCGCATACACAAACCAGCTTCTCAGTACCAGCTTGTTTATGTTCATGAAAGAGGACGAAAAAGAAAGTAAGAGACAATGATTAAGCAACTGTGGGTAGTGACCTGCTCTGGTGAAAGGGGGAGAGGGGTAGGGGGTTGGCATGTTCTTGAAATTACTTAAAATATACTTGTACTCATGCACAGCTTCGGCAAGTCAGAAAAAGTCACTAAGACTGAGTACGTGCTTTCAGAAAATGTAGCTGTAGCTAGCAAAATGTACCACAGACATTTTCCTGGCTGTATAGGAACATTTTATAGTTTACTGTTGGCGCAAATAGGTTGTTAAGCTATTTGTGTTCTTGCTATCACTGACAGGGACCTGCAGTAATGTGCATAACTGCCCCATCTGCTTACTGACAAAGATGGAGGAGTAAGGGTTGTGTACACTTATACATTATTTTAGGGGGATGTGGTATTTATGCCAAAGGCAACTAGTTAGGAAGAAGTGACTACAGCAGCCCTAAGATTCCAGTTGTAAGACAGCGATGAATACCATGTTCTCATTGGTGAATGTGTAGTCAACAGAGAAACAGGAATATACATAACATCCAAGTCAAAGTCACATTAAGATAGTCAGTCAGTAGTTTGTCTTGGTGCCAAGTGCCATCTGTGCCTTGTGACTAGATTTTGATCTTTCTCAGAAGAGTTTCTTACTGTTGATGGTGGGGTGTCCTCCCTTGTTAGACAATGGGTCTACCCCCTGTCAAAAGTCATGGTCAGCTATATATATCCACAATATTCACACTTTTACATAAATACATTACACATAGTCCATCCATTTTTCAAGGGCGCCAGACACTATGAAACGCACATCAATGTGAAAGCTACGGATGGGGAGCATCGTGTCCACCTGACCTGCAAATGCCTCTCATATATCTGGATTGTTCAAGAAACTGCTCAGATGATGCACAAGAGTGAAATCACCCAAGAATTTGCTACAATTTTCCTGGAGAGTGACCCGCCTATAACAGTAGTTGTCAATGTAGGATTTAGAGTTTTTCAAGGCAGTGGTTTTGAAAAGTGCCATCTTAGGAGATATAATGCTGTGTGCTGTCATCTGCACTCATGCTGGCTTCTCTCTTGGCTTATTCTTCAACCCTGAAGATGGAGGCCACATGTTCCTCCAAAATGTCAGCTGACTTTCAGTGGACGAAGACAGAACTCTTAGTACTGTTCAGTGCAGTGCATTGCAGAAAGTAATTTGTGAATGAAGTCAGTCAATGGATCAGTGACTTACTAAGTGAGCAGTTAGTCAAACCCCAGTTCTGTTCAGTACAGTGCAGAGGACTTGAAAGAAAGTAAGTGCAGTATTGTGAGCAATGGTGTTGCTGTGAAATAACAAGTGAACAAAGAAGTGATCTCATGAGCAGAAGTGGTTAAGTGTGGTGGAACACTGATCACTCCATAAAGTGATAATTATTACATGATATACATAATATTTGCAATCATTTGGGTCACTTGTGGCCCAGAACTATCAACATTGGTGCTAGGCTGCTTTTCAGTCACTTCACCTTGATGAAGACAGCAACATTTGCAAACCAATCTACAATAATGGGTCATTACCTAAGAATGAAGAAAGTTTAGCTAAAAATCACTGTGAAAGCATGAAGAGTTATAAAGGTAAAGTTGTCCTTGTGCTTAACTAATTAAGCACCATGCCATGAAGGCGCATGGGGGAGTGGATGTATAGATCCACATTGTCTTGACCTTGGCACTAGCTGGAGGTGAGTGGTCAGCTTCACTCCCCAGCTGCTTTACTCCTTGGGAAAGAGCCCCCAGTATCCATTGGATAGGAGGCTGGGTGGGCCCCAGTACCGGTCTCGACGACATGGGGAAGAGAAAATTCTTGCCCCTACCAGGACTTGTTGGTTGTTCAGCTTGTAGCCAGTCACTATACTGACTGCACTATCCCGGCTCCCCTTGAAGAATTATAGAACAAAATATATTTCTTATTTAAGTTACATAAAGTGTAAATGAAATATGAATTTTGTACCTTTTGACTTCTCATACTCATTTGGCTTACCTGCAACAATATCACCAACCACAGCTTTATTAACTTGTATCACTGTCATTCTAGCAACATTGTCAAAATGGTCAGGCTGAGGACTGATAGCTTCAATCTTATTTTCGTTTCCAGACTCGTTAGCTGCATACAGCGTTGCGTATGTCCCCAGTACAAGGATAAGAACTCCAACAAAGACAAGAACCTTTGAAACAAAAATTATGTTTGCTAGATGCAGTATGATTGTTAAATCAACAGGTTCACTGTGGATCAAGACAGAGTTTCATTCTTTGGGTTGATGTAAGAATAATTTACTGTGCCACATTTTTTTAAATTTTTCTTCATACCATTCACATATTCCAAGGAACAGAAAATACAACTTATTGACCTTTTGCATTCCGTGAACTGATAAGGTTAGCTTGGGGTACTCATGTTAAAATTGTCGCAGCTGAAGAAAGCAGCTTCCTGTTAATGGTACACCTTTCCTGTTAACAGAAGGCATTGAGTGACATAGTGATTTTAGGTGATAGAACAGACTTTCACATGATCAATACCTGTTGTTATTTGATAGTCACTTTGCAGGTGTATTGCTTTTCTGTGGAACAGCATTTACCTGTAAGCAGCCTTGGTATTTCTAGCACACAGTTCTATAGTGGGGCTTGGGAATCAAATGACTAATAAGAAACAATTGATGAGGTTTGATGTTCAGAGAATGAAGTCATACAAAATAATGACTACACTTCCACAGTCATCATGAGTATAAAACAGCTGACTCTACTTCTCAAGTGAGCTCAAAGCCCATCCATGGTACAACTTAGTTATCAAATACAAAACATTTTAAGAGTATATAATTTTTATTCATTGCAAAACAGAGAGCATGGAGAGAAAATGAATGCACTGAAATCCATATACAAAAAGTGACAGTGCTCATGAATTAACTAACTCCATGGAGATTAGTCCCTCTTGAGAAGCTAGTAGTTGTTGCTCATCTACTCCAGAAATTTCCAGTATCACGCAGAATCTGAAAGTTGATAACCATGTTCACAAAATCCTGCCACTTGCCCATATTCTGAGCCAGATTTGTCCAGTCTGAAAACACCCATCCTATTTGGAGAAAGTCATCTTCTGGGTTTTGGCGCCGTGTATTCTTCGTTTTGGCTGACGTTTCGGAGGAACATATCGCCTCCATCTTCAGAGCAGGTGAATAGCTTGTGAATGCAGAGAGCAGTAGCTCTGCACCTGCTCTGAAGATGGAGGCAATACGTTCCTCCGAAACGTCGGCCAAAACGAAGAATACACGGCGCCAAAATCCAGAAGACGACTTTCTCCATAGTCATCACCGTGAAAACCTCAAAACTTACACCCATTCTATTTCTCTAAAATCCATTTTAATATTATCCACTCATCTATGCTTAAGTCTCCTAGTGGTCTCTGTTCTTCAGGTTTTACTACCAAAACTTTGTATGCACTTATCATATGCATGCTACAAGCCTTGCCTATCATACATGACATTATTTGATTACTCTAATATCTGGGAAAAGTGACTGTTAGGATCAGTCGAGTCCATATATAGGGCTTTGAATGGAAACTGCAGATGGCATTCAGGTCTGAGCTTATAAACTTGATTTCTTCAAAAACGAATTACTTTGTGCTGTAGGAATATTTTTGCTAGATGTGATTTAGTCTGTGTGTACAGCAGTCACTATGAACTTAAGTAATGCTCAGTATCTTCACAGATTGTTCATGGAAATGGTGAGGTTTGCCAGTGATGGTGGATTTAGGTTATGGTGATGCAATATTGCAAAAATAATCTTTAACATTTATGTTCTTCTATTAATAAAACCCCGATTATCTGTGATATATGTTTCACATATCTGAATAACTTCTTTATAAATCTGATGAGGGTTTTAACAGTGCTTTCGAAATTACTATAAAAGAACATTAAAGGAGACATGTTCAAGTTAAATGTACAACAACACATCATTTAACAGACCACATAACTCTATGGAGCAGGGTCTTCCTTGATAATCTAGCAGTTGCTCACCTAGCGAAGAAGTTCCCAGCCTTTTATGGGACCTGAATGTTCAATACTGTGTTCAAAAGAGGTCGTTATAAATCGTGAGCCAGATACATCCACTCAATACCCATTTTAATGTTACATGCCCATGAAAACCAACAGCTGGGATAGCTCAGTTGGAATAGCATTGGGCTATGGGCTCGATGGTCAGGGTTTGATTCCTCACAGATACAAGATTTCTCCTTTCTCCATAGTGTTCAGATCAGATCTGGGACACATCAAGCCTTCTATCCAATGGGTACAGGGAGGCGCTTTCCCCAGGAGTGAAGTGACCGGAGCGTGAAGCTGACAACTGACTTCCATCTGATGACAAGGTCAAGAATGGTGGAGCTATACCCCAGATGTCTTCATGGTATGGTGCTTAATTAATTAAAAACAGGACAGTTTACCTTTTACCCTCATCAACACTTCCGTTTTCCTACCGCAATTTTCTAAGCATTTTTCTTCCCTCCCATTGCTGTCTTATCCTCCTACTAATATTTCTGGAACAGTGACAATTATATATCTTTATAAGAGCCATCTTGAACTGTTACCTATAAATACATAAATAAGTAGCAGAAATCCATCAAGTGTAACTAGTTTAAAAGATGTAAAAGTTTTGCCTTTAAATGTTTCAGCCACTACTGGTCATCATCAGAGGGCACAGTCAGCAAAATAAAGAAATTACTTTGCACACATACATACGTAAGTTGTTACTAAAATATCACAAAAGGATTTGTAATAGCTGCAGAAATCATGATAAAATCATTAATACTGCTAAAATAAGTTGTGTATGTTGTGATGTGCAGTAGTGACTGTAGATGGGATATGGACTGATGAACAGATTTAATGGACACTTACAGAACATAATTATAAATAATTATTTGCTGTAACTAAAGCACACAAAATAAAGTCTTGCTAGTTGTTGCTTGGGAACGAATCTGATCTGGTTAAGGCTGGGGCCACACACGCGCATGAAGTACATCCGTTGCAACTAACGTACTTTATGACGGACGTTGCTGAGGACACCACACAGTTGCAGAATGTGGTGCGTAGTTTTTTTGTCTGCAATGGAGCCAGAAGAAAGCATAGCCTCTCTTGTTTATTTCTACAATAGACGTCATGACGTTCGTTACAACGGATGCATTTTGTGCACTCATGTGGCCCCAGTCTAACACTTCACAGCTGAACGCTCAACTACTGAACTGCCTGTGTCTTACAAATGAATGAATTGAATATATAAATGAACCCTCTTTTATAACTTCGGGAGGACCGAATAGCAGCCACCAAACCAAACAGTTCATGGTTTTGGTCTGTCTGTTGTAGCAGAAACGCCTGGTGATCCCAAGAATCTGTTCCCATGGAAACCCTGTTTGTAGATTCCCTGTATTCACAGAAACCCTTTGTTGAGTCTTCGTTGACATGAGAATGCGTTTTTAGTGAGCCGTTGCCTAGCAGATGGTCACATTCATCACAATATCAAGATTAATTAGTTAAAATCAGTTAAAAATTCTTGATGAGTGGACAGAAGAATGCAATGACAACCTTCATCCCTATTGCTGGTTATGTAGAATATCTTATCGACTGCTGTATTATGGGCCTATGTCCATCTATGTTATGATCTGTGTAACCCAGTAAAGTACTACATGGCAGTGTGAGGGACATGCCATGGTAATCAAATAATAAAGCTCCTCATCACAATGTTCTCCCCTACACCTTCTTCATGAGTTATGAGGATTACCATCAACAGGGACTTGACCCGGTAGATGTAACCAACATTCTAGAGGCACTTAAGTGCCTGATTGCCTTAAATCTTCAACCTTGAAGATGGAGGCAGTACTTTTGTCCAAAACATCAGTAAATTTCTACCAGCCCATACTGCATCACATCCCTGAAGACAGTAACGTTTCTTCACCTCCTGTGTGCTTACACACAATTGAGAGTAAAGATACAGTACCATTTGCAGGTATGCTGCGAAGTGACAGAAGATTTCACATATCTGGAAGCTCAACATATTGTTACACTCACCTGGGCTAACAGTCTCTCCTGCGTGCTCTTGGTTGATATGCATATGAAGGCAACGGCTGGGAACATAACGCAAATGAGCACACCGATAGTAGAGCCAACGAGCCCTAGGACCAACTCAATGTTAGGGATTAGCAGTCCAACTGTCAGTGAGACACATATGATACTGATGGTTAAACACTTGAATCGTGTTTCTGGAATGTGGCTGCTCATGGTTTCATGGTGGGGCATTTGGACCTGCAAACAAAATGGAGTTCATGTCATGTGAGGTTCTCACGGTGATAATTCTAGATTGTGATACTGTGTACTATGCAAGTTGAGATTCAAGTGGTAATGCTTCTGACTTACAGTCGGGGTGGGAGGGGGGGTCTGGTTAAGTCATGGCAAGAGCACTGACTACCCCGGTTGAGGCATGCTGTGGTTTTCCGGAGTCCCTCCAGACAAATTCACCACATCCTTCCACATCTTTTCCAATTCATCACTCACATATCATGCTACTCCTCCGCTCTGTATAATCTTAAATAGTGACAGCATCATTATGCAAACCATAAATTAATAGCTAAGTACAGATGTCATTTATTCTTAGAGAAGTTTACCAAAATTTTGGAGGAGCTTACTGCCCCACGTTCGAGGGTTGAAGCGTAAGTGGTGAAATTTATTTTGAATAATTCTGTCAGAAGAAACCAAATATGATCACAAAGAAAAGCTATTACCAGTATTCTATATATTATTTAATGATTTATATATTGTCATGTGACAGAGTGTGACTATAGATGGGTTGTGATAATTGGATTTATTGAACACTTGTACACACAACTTGTAACTACAACTGACTATAGTACTATCACTGATTCACCACCCTCAAATTCACTACAGTATGCACCAAGTCTTTTCAGTCTTCTGTGCCTTCACCAGTCATTGCTTGGTAACAGCTTCCAACAGCAGACATTACCTTTACTTAGGATTCCCAAACTATCCCTGTGCCTCAGCTACCTGCTTCTAACTGCAAGAGCTCACAATGACTGAACTACAGTTCTCTGAATAACTCACTAACTCACCAACCAACTTGCTCCACTCCACTCTACTTCCTATGTAGCCTTGGCATGGACCACACAGAAAACACATGTTTTATTGTTGCGTGCATGTATGTTGCAACCATTACCTAGCAATGGCTGCTGTTTACAGAGTCACCAATTAGCAATGGGTCTACATTGTTACCTTTTTTTCCCTGACAGTTTAGTAAAATAGTATTCTCCCCCATCCCCCAAAAAAGAAACCGACCACTGAAGACCTACAGATAATGATACTCTAACACCTGTCAATATTCTGAGGAGTTACTATCCCAGCATCTGTAACCACTTCTGCTGCTGAGTTGAGTTCTTCATCTACTGTTACCTCATTGCAATGCCACTGATCACTCATTGCACTGAACTGGAAATGAATACTTTAACCAACTCACTAATAGACTGCACTGCCTAACTGAACAGTGACCAACTCATGACTCACTTGTCTGCCATGCACTGCACTGAAATGAAGTGGGCACTCCTGAGAATTTTACAGCTTCTCTTATATGTAACAGGCTGAGATACAGGAAAGTTCTTGTGAGCTCTGGGGCAACCTCAATCCTTGGTGTCAGGCAAGTGGTTTCTTAGGACAATCCACATGACATGAATCAGACCATGTGACACGAAACCCCCCTTCCATCCCAAGCATAGCTCCTGTGAAGATATCAGTGATATCTGTAGATTGGTGTTTAATTTTTTTAATTTGCTTAGTGGGGGGTGGAGTCCAACTGGGCCCACTCGGCACGGCGGCCAAAGATTTGCCTATAGTATCCTGCCCTGGGTAATTATGATAATGGAGAATTTAGTGGAAGGAAGATTGGCAGGGAAAACAAAAGTACTCAGAGAAAACCTGCCCCAGAGCCACTCTGTCCACCAGAAATCCCACTTGAGCTATGGCGCGGCTTAGATTGGTGTTTGTGGTAGATTAGAAGACCTGTTGCCTGGAAATATGAATTATCGCATTCTTCAAGTAGTTGTGCAGCCACAGAATGTGTTTTCTGGCATTAGTTTGAAGAAATTAATGATTGAATGTATATAGGAGGGCTATTTGGAAAGTAACCTGCAATGAAAAAAAAAATATTATGCACAAAGAAAAATACATACATATGTTAAGCTACTTCTCAATGTAGTCAATGCCAGAACTGAGGCATTTGTATCGGGGAATGAGTTTTTGTATGCCTGTGTCAAAGAAGTCTCCTGCCTGGGAGCTCAGCCATATTTTGATACCTTCCATCAATTCATTATTGTTGCAGTGCTGTGATGCCAACTAGTTCTTCAGACAGTAAATAGGTGGTAGTCGATTGGAGCGAGATCAGTGTTGTAAGGAATGTGGTCAAACAACTCCCAGTTGAAATGCTCCAGCAGTGCTTGAATGCAAGCAGCTCTATGTGGATGGGCATTGTCAAGAAGGAGCACTACACTGGATGTCAGCATTACATGCCTTTTATTCTGAATGACCCTACACAGTTTCTTAGTGTTTCACAATACAAAATGTGGCTGATCTCACAGGCAGCAGACTTCTTTGACACAGGCATTCAAAAATTTACTCTACGATACTCAATTCTGCCAGTGACTAGGTTGAAAAGTAGCTTAAGTACATATTTCTTGTATAAAATATTTTTTTTTCTTATTGCCTGTTTTGTTAACAGGTCACTAGAGGTTTCTGACTAGCCATATATATTCTCTTATAAGAAAATAAAAGTACTCATACATACAACTTGAAATCATGCAACAGCCAGTATTAAATTAAATGGCACTTACATGGTAGTGATAATATTACTTCATGGGGGAAAAAATGATTGAAGAGAACAGACTTACTCAAGCTTCAACTACTACAAAAGATAAGAAGGAAAACTTATTTAAGTTACTTAAAAGCTACATGCAACAATTCTCTTACTCAAACTGAACTCATGTAAGATAAAGTGTACACAAAATAAAACAATAAAATTTACTTTCTGGACATTATCTATCATCCCCGTATTTTTTTTTGTGCTTGGAACAACGTTTTTGAGGCTGGACTCTGCCTCCACCCACAAGTCGAGTTTTGAAATTTTTGTCTTAACTCCTGCAGAAGTTGTGTTTGCTTTATATATCCTGCCTTGTGTTGGTGCTTGTATCTGGAGATAGGGACCAGATCTGTCAATTGGGCCAAATCGATTAGACTTCTTACCTGAGGAAGGAAGATATTTGCCAGTCTCTGAAATACTGTTTTAAATAAAGAAATGGGATGATGAATAATGTCCAGAAAATCAGAAATGTTATTACTATACTTTCATCATAAACTTCTAGATTTTAATTAAATTAAAAGAATGTTTTGATTTACCCTCTTGAAGAGAAGGGAATATAGGCTAGCTCGACATGGAAAGATCACCAATGGGAAGCTCACAGCCACTGAGAGAACAAACCCCATTTTGATGATGTCACTGATTAAAGTTGGAGTGAAATTCATCAGTACATTTCCTATAATTCAAAAGAACAATGTTTTAATATACGAAGTTCAAAACCAGAGAAAGAAAATTAATAACCTGTTACAATGTAATTTCATATACAGTAATGCAGAATATTTATAAGGTACTTTCACAGTTTAAGATTTTAATAGCTTTGAACATACAAATTTCCTTTGTGTTATTCCATATGATACAACAGGTTGAAAATGGCAATATATGAGTAATTTGCTCTGGCCTGCACATATGTGTAAGAAGTAGCTCTATGAATCACAGCCCATCTTGAGTAGCTGATAGTCACTGAGTTAAAATTTCCAGAATTTTATGGAACCCAAATGTTCACTACCATGTTCAATTTCAAGTTCTTACATTAATGAGTATGAAGAATACTGTCATATGATTGAGTGTGACTATAAATGGGGTTTCAATTGTGACTACAAGTAATTACAACCATTTCACTAATTCACAAACTTCAGTGTCCACAGTAATATCTTCACTGCTGTTGCTTGGTAACAGCTTCCAGTGGCAGACATTCTCCTTCCTCTGGGTTCTTGAATAGTCCCAGCCTCTGCTACCAGCTTCTCACTGCAGCAGATCTCTCACTAATTCACTAATCAACTCAAATCAACTCCACTCAATTGACCTGGACGCTATGACAGCCTGGATATACTCGTGCTGAAACTACAGTGCAACAAATTTAGTGCCTACATAGAAACACTGACCCCTGTATAATGCAGTGACACACGGAGTCCACAGTGAGCTGGACGCTGTGACAGCGCGGATATACCCGTGCTGAAACTGTGGTGCAACAAACATAGCGTCTACATAGATACACTTGAGAACAATATTACAATTTCCATTGTAATAATTACCAGTAAAGTTTTGGGTGCAGAAGGCTACATAACCAAAGAAGCCAACACATATGTAGAAGGCAGTGCACAGATTCACTGCTGCTCGTATCACCTCATTCATCTTGTCCAGGGAGGCATTCGGTAGACTCTCGTAAATTTCAAACAGTTGCCTGTCATCAGATATATAACAATTAAATTTTATAATTCTGTACTTATGTTCTCATTTCACCAAAGCAATAACTGACCACTTTCTCTTGCTAGGAAACCCAAACATTCCTCAATAACTTTTTAATTTTCGTATAGTTACCTATGAAAACTGACATGGAGGAAGCTTACATCTATCAAAGCAGAACCATCACACCCCTCAACGAAGTGGATTGTACCTGTGATGTTGAGATGCGACTACCAAACAGGCGTTTGACTCAGCGTAGAGTGATTGTTTATGTCACAAACATGTATTCAGCTGAACAGCGTGTGTTTATTGTTCATGAGTACTGGTGAATGGGTTCATTTAAACAATGTCAAAGGGCATTTCGGAATACGTATGGTGAAGGAAGTGTAACTACAAAATCCTGTATTCACAAATTGGTGAAAAAAATTAGAGACTACCAGAAGTTATTTTGACTCGAGATGCAGGAGGACAGAAAATGTGTGACAGCGCAGGATGTGAAGGATCAATTATTACTGGCATTGCCAAGAAAACCCTTAAGAAGACTTTTGCAAGAAACTGGCATTCCTTATTCTATGTATCAAAGAGCTGCCAAAAAAGCGAAACTGCACCCATACCGTGTGTCTGTAGTGCAAGAGTTGCTTCCAACGGATTTGGAGAAATGTGCAAGATGTTGTTTTTGGTACCAACATTTAGTTGGAGAAGATCCATGGATTTTGGACATTACATGGTTTATGGATGAAGCCTGGTTTCATCTGAGTGGCTATATAAACTCGCAAAACACAGGTGTATGGGCAGAAGAAAACCCACATGAAACTCATACAGAGCCTTCACATTTGGAGATAATCAGGGTGTGCTGTGCCTTGTCACATAGATGAGTTACTGGTCACATATTCTCGATTAAATTGTTATCTCAGATGTATACTTGAACATATTCAACGAATTTGTGAATCAGTTAACAGATGATGAATTAACTTAAAGTTACTTTCAGCAAGTTGCTGCAACATGCCACACATCTAATGCAAGCATGAGGGAAATTTATATTTATTTCAGTGACCGATTAATGTAAAAGAAATCTGTGGCCTCCAAAATCACCATACCTGACATCACCTGGTTTCTTCTTGTGGGGTTCACTGGAGGGCTGTGTATACAGCAATAAGCCGCAAACAACTGACACCCTCAAAGACGCGATACAGAGGTAGGTTACTGCCTTTACTGATGTCACATTATCAGATGTCTTCGCCAATTTGCAGACATGCATAGAAAAGTGCTTGGATGCTGGAGGGGGCCATTTTCAGCATATGCTCTAGGCAGACCTTCTTTTGCAACATACAAGGTAAGTATATGTCAATGTTCATAGAGAACCATACAAAAATTAAAAAGTTATTGAGAAATGTTTGGGTTTTCTAGCAAGAGAATCACCCTCTATTACACACGCATTTCAATATATGTACGCTCAAAACAAGCAATATACATTTACACATTAATGAGATAAGAACATACTTTTGGCTATAACATACCAAAATCTTATGGTTAAATAGAGAAGACGATAAGCGATGAATGGCAGCCAAAACCAATTATGAAATGTTACACTAACACTTATAACTTAATTATCATAAAGAATATGTATATATACAAAATTGGTTTTTACCGTTGACATAACAAATCTACCATATAATTCACTCACACTTTTTTCATGTTAATTGTGCATTTATTTGGGTTAAAATACAATTTTTCTACATGTTTCAGCTGTTCATGAAGCCATCATCAGGCAATACATTCTACAAACTTAAATTATTGAGGATTTGAGGTTCTCACAGCAGTAGTTATAAAAATGAAAATTGTCATCTTCTGGGATATACTGCCTAAACCTGTTTCCTCAAACCGGCCCTTGTACACTCTTACGCAGATCTTGGATCCTAACGGCTCACCCACGAAGCCAGGCAAGAGAGAGTAGGAAGCCAATGGGAACTGGGTGACACCCCTTATTCTTACCCTCTGGTCCGTAAATAACTGTTATCCTGACTGACTGCTCATTCTGCCTAGCCACCTC
The DNA here is from genome assembly GCF_002891405.2 of Cryptotermes secundus. Lineage (NCBI taxonomy): Eukaryota > Metazoa > Arthropoda > Insecta > Blattodea > Kalotermitidae > Cryptotermes > Cryptotermes secundus. Next base: position 666,671 of record NW_019719368.1, on the reverse strand, counting down.
CTCTCTCTGGTTTCTTGCTCAGCTGACATTCGACCCTGAAGATGGAGGTGATACGTTCCTCTGAAATGTCGGTTCATATACGGACTACAGTGCTATATCTCAGAAGATGGCAATTTTCATTTTCTTAAATTATTGAGTTTGTAATTTATATATGGACAGTGATAACACAACAGGATGCACTCCTTGAAGATATCAAAAAGAAAACAACATGCATTCTGAAAGTATTAATGCAAGCAGAGGCACTTACGTTTGGCAAAAGAGTGCCATGGAGAAAATAGGAATGCACTGCAACATGCCTGCAGGTCTCCAAAGGGACACCTCATCCACCCAATCACCCGCAACCAGGTGTGGCGTAGCTTCTGCCATTACCTTAAACCAAGAAATTTGAAATAACACAGATGTCAGCATACTGTTTCTTTATTTTACAGGTCCCACAATGTAAGAGGAAATGCATCCTAAAGAAATTGTGTGTTAAGTCAAGGAAGAGACCAGCAAGAAGCAAGCACCTGCTACCACCTGCTTCTTGCAGTTTCTTGCATGACTTACTAATTAACTTAATGCTTCCAGCCGAACTATGGCCCTGGGGTTGACTCAGCCTCTAACAGAAATGACTACCAGGAATTAATTAAATAATTTTCCTGGGGAGTAAAGCGCGGCTGGCATGTAAGGCTGACAACCTTACTGACATCTTTGAGCCGATTGTCTAGATAATGTGGGACCCTCAACCCCTCACAACCCTATGGGTCTTCACGGGCTGGTACAGGGATAGCTTAATTTTTTTTTTTTTTACTCTTTAGTCCTGAAGATGGAGGCAGCATGCTTCTACAAAATGCTGAACTTCTACTGGGCTACATGATGTTACAGCCCAAAAGACCACTATGAGAACCTCAAATCGAAAATAGAGTTCTGCAAATCCAGACCCAAAGTCATATCGTTTGAGAAACAATCTGTCACCCTTTTTTATCTTCATTCATTCACAAACGTGATGTCACTTAAACAATCCATCTAGATCGACTAGATCGATCTGGCTCAGGATAGGGACCAGTGGAGGGCTCTTGTGACCACAGTAATGAAACTTTGGGTTCCATAAAATGCTGGGAAGTTCTTGAGTAGCTGCACAATTGGCGACTTCTCAAGAAGGGCTCAGCTCCATGAGTTAGTGATAATGATGGCGATTCTTCTCAGTTATATATATCCAAAATGAAGATGGGGAGAAATTTCTTCAGCAGCTCTGAGATATTTTTCCCTGTGCATGGTGAAGAATAACTTTACCTTGTGGCTGTACTTTGGATGTGAATTTAACTTGAAAGAGTTAAGATAAAATGCTAAGCTTAATCTACTCAAAACAGAGACTGAATGTCAGAATAAGCCATCACTGCTTTCTCCCACATTATTCTAAATACATCATCACCTTCTCATTCAATATGACACAACCTATGAATTTCTATAAGGTGAGAAATAAACTTTTCAAGCAGATGCAGCACTTACTTTCAATACGAGACAAAGATAGAACCCAATAGTGGCCATGCACACAGAACTTAAGCTGTCCACATTTCTCAGTAAACCCAGTGGCAAGACAACAAAAAGTGCCAGACCTGGAAACAACAGGGATAAAATTGAGAAGGCAAATTATTTCACAAAACCTTCACATTCTTGAGAAAATTCCAAAGAGTATTTTTCATGATACCAAGAAGCGCTTATTTTAGTTCCTACTCACAAAGATATGGGGAGTGAGAATGGCAGAGAAATTCTATTCTGTAGCTGGAGGTAGCAGGTTACTCTGAAATGCTGGTAACCAAATACGATTTTCTGTTTGTACTTTGACTTAAAGAGCTGGGATAGCACAGTCGGTATAGCTAGCTATGGGGTTGGATGACAGAGAGGTCAGAGTTTGAGTCTTGGTAGGGTCAAAAAGTTTCTCTTCTGCAAGTCGTCCAGATCGGCTCTGGAGTACACCCAACCTACTATCCAATGGGTACTGGGGGCTCATTACCCAGGGGTAAAGTGGCCAGTGAGTGAAGCTGACCATTCACCTCCAACTAGTGTCAAGATCAAGAAAATGTGGATCTATACTTCCATACCCCATATGCGTTCATGGTGTAGTGCTTAATTAATTAAGCACAGAGACAACTTTGACTTAAACATTTTATTTATTGCTGTTGTGGTGGCAGTGTACACATTATTTACTTAAGTTTATACACTGTTTTGTAATGTTCTAGGGCTTTTATCTCTTTGAATGCTATTATATAAGACAAACACTGTTATATTTTAATCTTCCCTCTTAATTTATCCTTATTAATGTGCAATAATTTACAGAAAAATAAAAATGAAGAGAACTTTGTTTCTTGATTTTTAGAATTTAATGCTGTGTAGTTTGCAGATCTTTAGGGTCACAACACCACATCCCAGGAGCCCATAATCTTGATTTTTGTGGGGAGAATCTAAAATGCCATGCTTTCTCTTTTCTTACTGACATTTAGTCTGAAATGAAAACAACACTAAGAAGTAGTGTACTACCCAGGGCTACATTTATATAAGCAAAAGTATGAACAATACTGAAATAGTAACATACCTATTAATACAATTTCTCTTAGATTTGCAGTGTTGCTGATATCCAGTGTTTTGGCTACAATTGCTGGTCCTAAATCACCCACAACAACAAAGAATGCTATGCATGTACCCATAAGAAATCCAATGATGCAGAGCTCTACAACTGTTTTACCAGGAGGTCCAAATGTGTGGAAAGCTACAGGCAGAAAAGAAAATTAAGGTCATATTCACGTCAACCACTTCGTTTAAATTTGGATCTTTTAACAAGCTAAATTCTTATTACGATTTTCACTAATACATTTACAAGATATTGACTTTCATTAGGCATACTAAGGCAAAAACATGATTATAAACTTCATGCAGGTTTCCAGCAACAATGTAAACGTCACTATTCAATATATTAGAACACTTATAAACTTACCAAGGAATTCAAAATTTCTTCTCCTTGCCATAATTGCTGCTTTAAGCAAAAAGTGGCATGCTAATCTAGATAAGAAGCTACTGAGAAGTAGCATCAGGATAGAAAGGATGATACCACACTGTAACATAAAATGTCAAAAGCATGAAAACGATTTTTTCTTAATGGAAAGCATAAGGAAAAGAAAAAATCATAGTTATTCCTCATGACCGTAACACACCCACCTGTTTAAAGCAAAATGGCATGGCAAGTACACCAACGCCAATTATGCTGTTCGCTAAAGTCATTACGGTACCGGTGTTAGTTCCCATTGTTATAAGCTGCACCCAGACTTACTGTATATTCGTTGTTATTCGTATAAACTTATCAATGTGAAGACACATGAAAATCTCGTACGGTCAAGGTTATGTTGGCATTCATCCACAAAATGAAGAGAAAGCAACGTTAGTAAAGTTACACTAACACCTTGTAGAACCTATTCTACATAACACAGGTCGACAGATGTTCTGAAATCACATTGTCACATTCTACATGGCACTTCTATTTTTGTTTATCCAAACCGGAACCATATTGGGTTTCGACTGCAATGTTACATGGTGACCAAAACGACATATCATTGCTCTCCATCAGCTTAGAACATAAGCTTGAATAATTACCAGTGTAGAAAACTCATTCTATATAATTAGTAGGCGTACGGAATATATATTTGTTTTAGTGAATAATATGTTGCATATATTCCTGAAATATTATTAAAATAAAGGAATTCCGTATAGTGTCTTTCGGTTCTTGACGAGCTGTATTGGCCATTCTGTTAGATATAATCTTGGAACTGTAACTACTAAATACATGTTGATTGGTAATTACTGAGATAGGAGTTAAAGGATCATAATTAATATATGTAGGTATCTTTGGAAGCATTTAATAATTGAAAGGACAATTGAAATAATATTTAAAATACTTACCTTTTGAAGTGAGTAGTATTTATGCCATGTTTATGTATGTAATAATGTTTAGCATGTTTAACGTGGTCGGTAATCGTAGTTTACGGAAGATATTTGTGGTAGGGTGCGAGTGTTTTAATTTGAAGTAATTGTGTTTTGAGATAACAATTTTGTACGACAGCACCACATGACTTTTTTGTAAGTACGAACTACTGTTAAACATTTCAGATGCAGCGCAGTTTAAAATACGTTACGTTGTTATGTTTATACAGACGCCGATTTATGTACCAGTTGCGTCTGTCAAGAAATATTTAGAAAGGGATGAACATTTCATTTTTAAGTTTTGATTTTTTAGTTGTCATAACGTGTGACATTTCTACACTGTGGCAAGATGAACCTTGCTGGTCGTATGAACGACTGTAACTGTAGGAGAAGCATCTCAGCCTCTGATACTTAGAACCCAGGACTCCAAATGACAGTAGGAACCCCCTGCAATGTTATGCAGCCAGAATTGGTGTTGGACTGTTCCATCTTTTTTCTTTTTATGAGTGAGGACTGGGGCTCACTGCTCTTAAATATACTGTATGACATATTGTTCAATTCGATTTGGATTAGCTGCTGGTACATGACATTTTTCTCCAAAAAGAATTTGTATTATTTATTATTATTATTTATTGAAACTGCAAACGGGTTTTTACTCGGTGTCAGTAATACAACACACAAATAGCACACATTACACAAAATAACACACTACACTAAAAACATAGCATGCAAAATTACACAAGTAAGGACACACTACACAAAATGAATACAATGTAAATACAATTTACAGCTAAAATTAAATGAATTACTATTAATAAAAAATGAGTATGCTACACACTAAGTATATGTTGCTGTCTTGTGACCAAAATGCAGTGCAAGATCATGACATAACGATAGAAAACAGATGTTTTGAAAATGTGACACAATTCAGATATTTGGGAATGACGATGACAAATCAAAACCTGATTCAGGAGGAAATTAAGAGGAGATTGAACTTGGGTAATGCTTGCTACAACTCACTCCAGAACCTTTTGTCTTCTCTTCTGCTGTCCATAAACATAAAAATTAGAATATGCAAAACTATTATTTGCCTGTGATTCTATAGAGGTGTGAAACTTGGTCTCTGACATTAAGGGAGGAACATAGACTGAGGGTGTTTGGGAACAGGGTGTTGAGGAGAATATTTGGACCGAAGAGGGATGAAGTGACAGGGGTTGGAGAAAACTGCATAATGAGGAGCTTCATAACTTGTACTCTTCTCCAAGTATAATTGAAATGATCAAGTCAAGGAGGATGAGGTGGGCAGGGCATGTAGCACGAATGGGGGAGAAAAGGGATGTGTATAGGATATTGTTGGGAAAGCCAGAAGGAAAGAGACCAGTAGGAAGACAAAGGCATAGGTGGGTGGACAATATTAAAATGGATCTTAGAGAGATATGATGGGATGGTATGGATTGGATTGTTCTGGCTCAGGATAGGAACTAGTGGAGGGCTCTTGTGAACACGGTAATGAACCTTCGGATTCCATAAAATGCTGGGAAATTCTTGAGTAGCTGCAGATTTGGCTTCTCCTCAAGAAGGGCTCAGCTCCATACGTAAGTAAGTATACACTAAACAGTAACAGTAATGGAATACTAATGTCATGTTCTGTTGAGCTCACCTTTCACCTTGACCTTCCTTTCATTCCACTTCACTACACTTACATACCCTTCACATTTTTTTTTCCCCCTTGCGACTACAGCCCCAGTGGGCCTAGGCCTACCTCCATGAACTTCTCCGTTCACTTCGGTTTTTCTAGATCTTACACATTCTGTAGGACTCCTTGGGCGGGTGATCAGCTCGTCTCAAGGCCTGTGCCTGCACACAAACACAGAAAAACGCACACACACAAACTAAACATCCATGCCCTGAGTGGGATTCGAACCCACGATCCCAGTTTCCAAGCGAGTGAAGACAGTACATGCCTTAGACCACTCGGCTACCGTGACCGGCGATACCCTTCACATACTCACCACAATTCACTTTGCTTCACTGCATTTTCAGATTTTTTCTTATTTAATACTTTGTTAACCCTTTTCTTAAAACTACTTGATCCAGTTTTGTTGAGAAGATGCACTTATATATCCAGAAATTAATTAGTTGTACAAATAAAGGTGTAGGAGGGGTAATGTTTTTCTTTGTCAGAAATCCTGCTACCCAGCTTCCTGTTTAGTTGGTAGTATTCATTATGATCCAGTTAATTGATTTGGCTTAGATGTTATGGCTAGGAGAAATGAATAAAATAACTAGAATAACAAAATCGTGGAAATGTAAGATAGTGTGGATATTCCTGCTTGGCCTTTCTATTGGAACTATCATATTATTTTGATTTCTTCATTTGTAACTATGATAAATTTTTGCAGTTTGAAATTGTGCTGCCTTGTATCATTGATTATCATCTGGACCCTCTGGTACATCACACTGATACCAAAGCCTAACATTGACCCCTTGACCCTTCATCACAATATATATACCTGAAATTTATCTTAATATTATCACTTGATTTCCTTCCAGGTCTTGAAAATAATTGTTTCAAAGAAGTTTGCACATGAAAATTCTACTGTTTATTTATTGTCAGCACCATCCTTGTTACATTTTCACCAAATCATGGCCTACAGTATTTCAATGGCATTACAATCTAGCTGATTTGTGGAAATAAAAAATCTCCAACGCATGTTTTTTGAACTGGCTGCTGGGTATTGCATTGTGGAATCCTAAGTTAGAAATGAGAATAAGTCAATGGGGGCTATGGTTCTTGCTGCCTTATGTTTTTGTCACTATTGAGAGAGGCCTGATAAAATGGAGTGACAAACTGCAAGCAAAAATGTCGTGAAGTGTTGACAGTACTTGACTAATAAAATTTAATGTTTAACATCTTATTGTATATACATTTCTGTAACACATGATAATTCCTTAATTTGAAAACATTTAATATTCTAATCTCAAGCACTCTTAATATCACATATTTACAAAATGAAATACCATCATATCAATCACTGCATGTCTTCATCACTGACCATGTTTGATAGAACTGTGCCAAGGATGGAAAATCAGATGTTTTATCATTGTTGTCTTTTCACTCACAGAGACTGCACAGCTACCATTTTAACTGCTGACATCTTAGGCATTTGTTAAATGTAACGGTTCACATAATCCCCAAATATTTTTTACCATATGTTTTCTTAATACTAAATAAACATTAAAATAAGGGCAGTATAACTTGTTATGATATTTTTTGCTGCCTATACAACTTTATTATTTAATTTACCTCTTATTTTCTCATAGCTGATACAATGCAACAATCCAGCTTCATAGTCATGTGAACAGAGATTCTCAATCGTACATCTTCATGGCTAGAAAATAAATTTAGATTGCATGTCAGCATAGTAGCAACAACAATAAACAATATTAATTTACTAGGAATTTTGCCATCTACAAAGGCATGTTTATTTGTTGTCTGTCAGAATAAGAAAAACTTGCAAATGTAAGTTGTTTATTGTAGCAAAAATGAAGTTTGTTAAGTAAATAATAAGATCAGATTAACATGCTTCATTATATAAAAAAATATAAATTGAGGTAAAATCTAAAAGTGTGATGATGGTGCATTAGTACAAATATTTTTGTGGAAATTATCCATCATCCTGTTTCTGTCTAAAACACCGTCCTGGTTATATTACAAAACACAGCATTTCGGAGACTGGATTCTGTATCCACCTTCAGTTATAAACCTACTCAGTCTCTGGAGAGAGGGAGTAGCTCTATCAGTTGGACCTAACTGAGTAGGTTTTACCTGAAGATGGAGACAGAATCCAGTCTCCGAAACACTGTGTTTTGTAATATAAACAGGACGGTGTTTTAAATGAAATCAGGACAATAGATAATGTCCAGAAACATAGTATTTGTTGTAAATTAGGGGTTTGTAAAATGGGGGCTGGGTACCTGTATTCCTATATCCGGTCCTTCTTCCAGATATATTATCACTCCTATATTCTCAGTTGTTTGGAAATGCTGACACTTGTTTTTCAACTTTTCTGTGGTAATTGAAATATTACTTGATATTGGTGTTTCTTTTTGCAACTCAACTCGTATAGCTTTCATCTGATTAGTTCCATGTGACCAAGTACAGGGTAATACGGCAGTTGTTACAAAACTGCATCATCATCACTATGTCTACCGCATTAGGATGCTGGAGCCGGATTCTTCTGAACTCTGTGTACAGTTGTAACACTGATTGCAAGTAGATTTGGGATTCATTTATCTTTCAGTCATTTTTCATACTTTTCTAAATTCATTTCACAGTTATAGTCTTCAGTCCCACCGCGGCAGCCTGGGCTCAACCCGGGTCTGGTCAAGTGGGATTTGTGGTGGACAAAGTGGCGCTGGGGCAGGTTTTCTCCGAGTACTTTGGTTTCCCCCGCCAATCTTCATTCCACCAATTACTCCTCACCTATCATCTGGGGCTGGTACAATAGGCCAGAAGTGACCGCAGTGCAAAGGACTTAGACCCACTCCACTAGCAGTTAAAAAAAAAGAAGAGTCTTCAGTGTGACTTGAAACAGATGTGTGCAATTAGTGTGAAACCTTTAGTGCCACCAGCATACACTGTAACTAGTGTAGGAGAATAATATTAAACTGGATCTGAGAGAAATAGGGTGGGGTGGTATGGACTGGACTGATCTGACTCAGGATGGGGTTCAGTGGACAGTTCCCGTGAACATGGTAATGAATCTCTAGGTCATTTTAAATGGAAAAAATTCTAAAGTAGCTGAGTGAAAGGTGGTTTCCCAAGAAGGGCCCAGCTACATGGAGTTTAGGTAGCTGGATAGATGATCATCCCTGCTTATAAATGAAGAACGTACCTGTGTTTGTATGGGCTTGTACAATGTGCATTATGCCCTTGTAGGAGGGCTAATGTCCTCTGTTAGTTCCTGAAATTTGTCTAGCTGCTAGTGCAAAGGTAGTCATTTTCCATGGCTTCTGTATGTTTGTATGAGCGTTTGTACGAAACTTGTTTGTGAAGTTGTGGAGCAGAACGATATTTCGTATTGTGACATAAGACCCATTGCTAGGCAACTACCGCGAAACAAACAAGTACACAGCTGCCATTACTAGGACTTGTGGAGCTGAGCCCTTCTTGAGAAGACACCAACTGCTCAGCTACTCAAGAACTTCCCAGCATTTTATGGAACCCGAAGGTTCATTAGCATGTTCACAAGAGCCCTCCACTTGTCCCTATCCTGAGCCAGATAAATCCAATCCATACCATCCCATCCTGTCACTCTAAGATTCACTTTAATATTTCCATCCACTATATGTTGGTCATCCTAGTGTTCTCTTTCCTTCTGGCATTCTTCTTCTTCTTCTTCTTCTTCTTCTTCTTCTTCTTCTTCTTCTTCTCCTTCTCCTCCTCCTCCTCCTCCCATTCGTGCTACATGCCCTGCCGATCTCATCCTCCTTGACTTGAGCATTCTAATTATACTTGAAGAAGAGTACGAATTATGAATCTCCTCATTGTGCAGTTTTCTCCAACCTCCTGTCACTTCATCTCTCTTCCGTACAAATATTCTCAACACCCTGTTCTCAGACACCCTCAGTTTATGATTCTCCCCTAATCTCAGAGACCAAGTTTCACACCCATACGGAACCACAGTTTTGTATAGTCAGATTTTTATGTTTTTAGGCAGCAGACTAGAAGACAGAAGGTTCTGAACTGAATGGTAGCAAGCATTACCCAAGTTCAATCTTTTCTTAATTTCCTCCTGAATCAGGTTTTGATTTGGTATTGTCATTCCCAAATATTTTAACTGTGCCACATTTTAAGAAACATCTCTTACCAATCATTATGTCGTGATTTTGCCCTGTATTCTGGTGAGGAGACACCAACATATACTTAGTTTTCTCTGTGTTTACTTCTAGACCAACCTTTTTACTGGCGTCTATTAAAGTTTGTGTATTTTTCTTTATGGTCCCTATATTATCACCCAATTGATTCGCATCATCAGCGTGGACCAACATCTAATGTGTCCCATTTCATTTCAGTCCCACCTGGTTTTCCTGGACCTTCCTAATGGCATATTCTAAAGCAAAGTTGAATAGCAGTGGAATTAAATCATGTCCATGTTTCAGACATTTCTGGATAGGAAGTTATCAGACAAATGTTTACTTACACGGACTTTCTTATACGTTTCGTTTAAACACATTTTAATCAACCTTTTTATTATATCTGTCACAACACAACTAATATTAAGATCAGACCATTTTCGGCCGTGCTACATGTTTCGGCTATTGATAGCCATCATCAGGCAAACACATGATTTACACACATATACACACTGCTGAACCACAGCACCAACAAGATTTGATACAATATTATTAAAGTATATAAAAACACTTGATGTAAAAATACAGAAATCATGTTATGTAAAACAGACGTATGATATAAAATAAGAATAAAATTCTTTTGGTGTTTTTACATCAACGTATCAGTCGTTGGTTTGTGATTTGTTTTGCGTTTCGTTCCCAAGGACAAGTTGGAATATTCATACTTATGAGTATATAAAATTGTGTATGAGGCCCGTAATGTAGATGTAGTAAAGTAAATTATAATATTAGTCAGTGCCTCATCTCACAAAGTATTGTCCGTACTGTAGGGAATGTACACAATGTCGTTGTGAGGCTGTGAAAAAAGAAAGGATTTGAGCGCGTGAAGCTGAAGAATCTTCACTCTTAGAAGCCGTTGCCAGGTAATGGCTAATGAAGACACGAAGGCTGGAAAAAGACTTAGCGTGTACTATGGTGATTTGTGAATTGTGGAGATTAGCGGTGGCGCTGTAATTTACCTGTAGTTCCGAGTCGTGTGTGTAAGTCTTTAAATCGATTCGCCAATTCAAACCCCGTTTATAGTCACACACGTTTACGTGACAGTAATTTAGCCAGAAAATACATTTTTTTTATTTACAATATCCCACACGTTATTTGGAAAAGTTTGCTTATCACTGTATGTTTGATTCTAAAGGGTTCTGACGATGGTATGTGACACTCAGGATTACTGGGGGGTTGGGCTTCAGGGAGATTTAGCTTCAAAAACGTTGTGTTCATTAGTGTTCTTTAGAATACTAGATGATGTGCGAAAGCCCAAAACCCAGTAATCCCAACTCTATAATTGGTTTCAATACGTAACGGCTATATTCAACAAAACGTATCATCTGCAAAGCCTAGAAGACTGTGTCAGAACACACGTATCGAGTTCTGTATGTACTCAAGTGCGCTCAGTTAATATAAATCTACATTGCAAATGACATGACTCTGCTATAATTTCATGCATTGTTCTTAAGCGTCATTGTTTATGCATTGCTTCAGTCAGACCAGTAAAATTATGAAATAATATGGTATTAGCAGAACATAACACTTCCCCTGTACAATGTATGCGTCGCTTAGCACTTCACTTGTTTTTAACTATCGAATATGAGAAATTGTACATACCTGTCCTGGATATTTCTGTCAGATTACCAAATAAGAAAACGCGGTGGGAAGCCAGCGGCTAACCGCTTGATGAGATATGTCGCCACCGGTGTCAAAGGAAAGTAGGCAATTAGTTTCTCCCAGAATTTGTTGTTCATGTTTTAATTCCATCACTGTTATTCACTCTTGTGTATTATTGATGATAGGCAATCTCAGTAGTTGATACAGTATCATTAAGTGTCAGCCTTTGTTTTAATTTTATGAATGTACGATCTTAGAGGTTTCTTATAATAGCCGTCGGTTTAAACACAAAACTGAGGAAGGTCGTAAATGAAGGAAATTTAACGTTGATTTCATTGACTTTGAATCAGTGAAATTGAATGTTAGAAGAGAAAACTCTAAAATAAATGTCAGGTGGTGATTTCTCTGTACATCATAAAATATGTCTTTTATGGTGTGTATAACTTTTCCGAATTTTGTACCAATTTTTTAAGTTCATTTCTTAAAAAAGTGAAGCTGTTCTTGTAACAGACCGTGGAGGCCAACATCGTTGTGAGACGTCGAGGCTCCCACATTTTCTAGACAGTCGGTTCACAGATGGCGTTGAAGTTGACAGCCTTACGCACCGGCCGCCCTTTACCCCCAGGAATATTCCAGGTATTCATTTCTGTTGGAGACTGAGTGGAGCCCAGGGCCATAGCGCAGCTGAAATGATTGGGTCAGTCGAAAAATCCAATGATCTCATGGGGAGTCAAACCCACAACCTTCCGGCTTGTAGTAAAGTTTCATATTCATGTTGGATTTGAGGTTCTCACAACAATTACTATGAAGAGTTCTGGAATGTTATGTAGTTCGGTAAAAGTTAGGTGATGTTTTGGAGGAGTGTATTACCTCCATCTTCATAGTTGAAGTCAGCCGAGTAGGAAACTAGCAAAAAGCAGATAGTCTACTTCTTGCTTGTTTCTTGCTCGGCTTACTGTTCAAGGCTGAAGTTGGAGGCCACATGTTCCTCCAAAACGTCGGTTGACTTATGCTGAACTACACAGCATAACTTCCAAGAAGACAGAACTCCTTTTTATTTTCATGAGTTCTGGTTATTTAGTAAGAAATTGTGTTCGGCGACTAAAAGAATGAACTTGCACTTTCAATTGGGATTCAATTTTCACTGCTAATTCTGGTAACAACCTTTTTTTTCCTTTGCCCGGCTTCCGGACTTTCTGATTGTCCTGACCTATCTTGCAGTCAGAATTACTAGTTTTTTTTGAACAACACAACAAATATCAAGATCAGTGCCTAGTTTCGGCTCTGCTACATGTTTCGGCTATTAATAGCCATCATCATCAGTCGTTGTTTACATTCCCTACAGTACGGACACAGCTTAAACACGCCTCGACGAATAATCGAACATTGTGCATCGAGTAGTTTACTGCTACAAAATGGAGATGCAGCAGATGATGGAACTTCTACTGAAGGAAATCAGAGACAACCAAGAAATGTTCCGAAACCATCAAGAAGAGATGAGGGCAAACCAAGTAAAAGCAGGTGCCGACCGAGTGCGGATGGAAGATATAATGGACGCCCACATGAGATCCTACCCAAAAGGAGACGGTGGCCTACCAAGTGGACACGAAACCTGCGGCGGCACAACAAGAAGAGGTCCCCATTGCAATACCGGTCGGAGAGACGATGGCCTGCCAAGAGATGGAGGCACGTCCAGAAGAAGAAGAACCGGCCTCAGCGAACAGGAAACCTGAGGAGGCAGAACTACGAGAGGTACCCGTACAAGACGCCGAAGTAATGCCGGTCGGAGAACCGAAGAAGAAAAGGCGCAGGGACCGAAACAAGCGACGAAATATGAAGAATTCGACAAGGGAAAATTGTGGACCCCGGATGAAGTTGGCTGCCACCTGCTGGAAGACATCCCGTCGCGCGACAGTGGCACGACGTTAGAGAATTGCCTTCAAGAAGGAAATTCCCCTGGGAACCTTCGGATGCCAGCGGAAAGAAGTGACCGCCACCGGAACGAAGATTACAGAGGAGAATAGGTGTTGGAAGTATCCTCAATACAACGCTGGCATAAAGGACAGCCGGATATTCTGTCGGATTACGACAAAACAAGGAATGGACCTTATGGAGGTGTCGACCCCCTCCAAAAAGGAAAAAGAAACAACGGATCGGGGAGGAACCGGTAATGTAGAAGTAACGGCCTCCCAAGGAAGAGTGAAAGTAGTGGGTGAATGGGATACAACTGGATCTTCTGGCGAGCGGAAAGGAAACCGCTCGAGACCAGTTGGTCTTAAGAAGGGAGCGGTTGTAACTGCCGGAGAACAGATGCTGCAAGAACAGCCTCCGAAGCAAAGGAACGGGGATGCGCCATTAGGCTATTCGGGACGAACAGCCTTAAGGAGGGAGAAGTGTGACGTGTCGCGCTAGCTGGACCCCCCCCCCTGAGCTGACGCACCGAGCGGAGCCGAAGTTAGCCGAGTCCCAGCGTCCTGGTAGCTATGCAACGCTAGTCAACAGCGGTGACGTAAGACGGCGTGAGGTGACAGCGTTGCTAGGCTATACGCAGACACTGTTACGTGGCACGCAACGACGCTGTTGACGCGGGCAACAGGCAACAGCGAACGGAATAAAAGCCGGCTGAGCAGTAAGCGTGAGTGGAGTTGAAATATAGCCGTCGTCGGAGACAGTTAAAGTGTATCAGCGGCCGAGAACAAGTAAAAGTGTGATAATCAGTGACAGTTTGTGATAACTGAGAATTAATTGGGAGTGTGTAACACAGTGACACTTGTATAGCTCCCGTACCGTGAAACGTGTAGTCTACTGACAATAGTGTAAATTGAACATTGCGAATAGGGTTATAAAGTGTGAAACCCCGCAACTGTGTTATAATTAATTGTAGCCGAGAATTGTAGGTTGTTCAATAAACCAATTAACAATCCGAACGGCGTAATCAGTAAAGAAACACGTTACAATACTTTGTAAAATGAGGCACCGACTAAACAAATTAACATTAATTTACTACATCTACATCAGGAGCGTCCTATACAATTTTATATACACAAAATATAGAATATTCCAATTTGTCTGTGGGAACGCAACGAAATTACAAAACCAACGACTGATTCGATGATATAAATCATCAATCTAAGAATTTTATTCTTGTTTTATACTATAACTTCTGTTTTATATAATCTGATTTATTGTATTTTACGTCAAGTCTTTTATATAATTAATAATATTGTATCCAATTTTACTAGTAGTGCGGTTCAGTGGTGTATATGTTAACCATATATTTGCCTGACGATGGTTATTGATAGCCGAAACATGTAGCAAAGCCGAAACTAAGCACTGATCTTGATATTTGTTGTGTTGTGACGGTTGTACTCGTATATAGTAACACAATAGGATGCATGAAATGAAAGTTGTTTTGAACGTTATCCGTCGTCCGGTATCATAGAAATTAGAGAGCACAATGTTTCGGAAATCGGTTCTGCTTCCTTCCTCAGGCAATCTGGGACTGAGGGTAGCTCTTTCTAACGGACCCAATAGAGTAGGTGTCTCTTCCCTCGCCTGAGGATGCAAACAGATCCAGTTTCCAAAACATTGTGTTCTCTAGATTTTAGAATACCGGACGATGAACAAGTCCAGAAACCCAATAACCATCGTCAGAACCCTTTAGAATCTACTAGTATTTTGCAGTGCTACATACAGAAGGTATCCAAAAGAAAACAGTTATATCTCAGAAACCATTTATTATACTTCTGTATTGGTTACAACATTACAACGGGAAACGATCAAATTTTTTTTTCTGAGTATGTAACATTCTCAATAAATTTCAATATGCGCTTCCTTGGTGGTACAACAAATATCCAGACGATATTCGACCTCGTTCCACGTTGCTTGAAGCATGTTTGGAATTACCTTAGCCACAGCGTTCCCCAAGTGCGGGCTTTCAGGTGTTGAATTAATCTTAACCTGGTAGACAATGTTCTTAACATACCCCACAAAATAAAAAAAAAAAACAAAACATTGAGTTTAAGTCTGGCGACCTAGGAGGCCAAGCGATTGTTCCACATCTGCGATCCATCTCCCAGCTATCTCTCTGCCCAGGTGATTCGTAACATGGTGGCGGAAATATGGCGACGCATGCGCGGAAATCGGGCATAAAAAAAACTTTCAGAGTTTTCCTTTACCGATGACATAAACCGGATACGTGTATGACAATTATTTTCCGAGATATACATTTTTTGAAGAAAGCAGTCTTCTGGGCTTTGGCGCCGTAAAGCCCAGAAGACTGCTTTCTTCATAGTCACCGCCGTGAAAGCCTCAAATCTTATATACATTTTTTATTTACGATACTTTTCTTCCGGACATCCGGTATTAGCGCCACAGTATGAAATCCCGTATTTTGTATTATTTATAAACGAGTGGATGAATTCACATTGCATTTATTAAATGTGTATGAAAGTGTAGACTTTCACTCAAATGTAGCTCTTAGTGTAAAGTTGTTAGAAAACCTTAAAATAAAAGTCATGTTTAAAATCGTTGGGATGGATTTTGGAGAGATAGGATGGCGGGTTGTATGGAATGTAGTCATATGGCACAGGATAGAGACCAGTGGCGGGTTCTTGTGAACACGACAATGAACCTCGGGTCCCATAAAAATTTGGGAAATTCTTTAGCAGTTAAGCGACTGGTGGCTTCTCAAGGAGGACTCATCTCTATGGAGTTAGACCGAGATCTGTACTTTTACTCCTATATAAATTATGTTTAATGCTGTATCTGGAGCCGGGTTAGATCAGTCGGCGTAGGACGATCTATGGGCTGGAAGGTCGGGCTTCCATTCCCGGCAGAGGTAAGAGATATTTCTTTTCATCACAGCTTCCAGACCGGCCCTGGTGCCCACCCTACCTCATATACAGTGGTATCCGGGGGCTCTTTCTCCGGGTGTAAAGTTGACCACTTATCTCCATCTTAGTGTCGAGGTCAAGAATGGTGGAGCTGTACTTCCACTTCCCCATCCGTCTTTATGGCATGGTGCTTAAGTAACTATGCTGGATTTACTGTGTTGCATCCAACTGTTCAGAGAATTTTGGGGCCATATGTGAGCCAAAAATCAGTGGTCAGCCCTGGTAACTCTAGGATAGGGATGTGTGATATATATTTTAAAATTTCAGAAGTATTGGTATTCATTCATCTTTCATGCATATGTTTTAAATGAAAACAGCGGTGGCATATACGAGTGTAGCCAGCCATTCACATGGAAATTCGTTGTTTACGCCTTAAGTTCAAGTTTATGACACTTGGCTCTGTGTAGGTTATCGGTAGGATGGTCTGTGTAGTTTGTTTTCTGTTTCGGTGTTACGTGTAGGTGGTCGTAACTTAGAGTCAAAGGGTAGAGCTAGCTGTCTGTGTATTGTACAGAATACATTTTGTCAGAGAATAGCTATGTACTTTTAAGTTATATCTATTCAGTTCATAGCAGATCTTTCGAAGAGCAATCCCATTGTGTTTGCGGCTACGGCAGAATAACAGCAGTGTTTACCAATGCTTCATGGAGACATCCCATAATTGTGCGGAATGTTGTTTCACGGCGCATTTTTTCTTAGGTATAAATAGCGAATGGTTACGGGGTCGGATTTCGAGTCCCGGTGGGGGCAAGAATTTCCTCTTCTCAAAATTGTCCGGACCGGTTCTGGACCCCGTGTAGCCTCCTATCCACTGGGTACCGTGGGCTCTTTCGCTTGGGGTAAAGCGACCGGGGCATGAAGCTGATCACTCACCTCCAACTGGCGCTGAGGTGCAGAAAACGTGGGTCTATTCATCTACTCGCCCATACGCCTTCATGGTGCAGTGCTTAATTAGTCAAGCACAAGGGCAGCTTTGCCTTTGTAACTGTTTGAAGTTGGTGGCCTTTAAACTTTTGGGAAGTTTTGATTATATTCCACCATAGAGGCGTGTATCGATGTACATGGTTTGAGAAATACGGGCGTTTACGTGTACAAGGGTAGCAGATTTTACGATCTGGCAAGCAATTCGCGGTACATGATTATTTAGGCTCAAGAAACTGATTTTAAATTTTTTTCTTATTGTTTTTAGGCCGGTGTTGACATGTGCTACAAGCCGGAGGGTATTTTTTCAATTGACCTAATCATTCTAGCTGCACAATGGTCCTGTCGGTCGACTCAGCCTTTAACAGAAATGAGTACGAGGAATCTTCCCGGGGGTAAAGGGCGGTCGGCAGGCACGTAAGGCTGACAACCTCAACCCCATCTGTGACATATAATAACTAACTAAACGGAGCTGAGCCCTTCTTGAGAAATCGCCAATTGTGCAGCTACTCAAGAATTTCCCAAAATTTTATGGAACCCGAATGTTCATTACCGTGTTAGCCAGAGCCCTCCACTGGTCCCTATCCTGAACCACATCAATCCAATCTTATCTCTCTAAGATCAATTTTAATATTATCCACTCTCCTACGTCTTGATCTTCCTGCTGGTCTCTTTCCTTTTAGCTTTCCTACCAATATCCCATATGCATTCCTCTTCTCCCCCGTTCTTGCTACATGTCCTGCTTATCTCATCCTCAATGACTTGATCATTGTAATTATACTTGGCGGAAAGTACGAAGTTATGAAGCTCCTCATTATGTAGTTTACTACCTTCTCTTATTATTACACGTACATCCTTCTTCGGTCCAAATGTTCTCTTGATCACCCTGTTGTCTAACAGGTTGATGGGCTGTACTGAGGAAAACTACACCTCCATCATTGTGTGCTTTCTGTGCGGAGATTGAACCCGGACTTCTCTATTAAAAGCCCACGTGCTATACAGTTAAGTGCCTTGCTCGGTCAGTTTCCATGCTAGCGGTATTACTGAAGTGAATGCTAGGGGCCACGTGATTGGCTGTAGTAATACGGTTCGCACCTATCTAATAATCACCATGGTTCTCGAACAAATAATAAGATTGGATCATCTGTTGTTCGTGGCGTCCTCGCTGTGGAGCCTGCCTACCTGCCTACCTGCCTACCTGCCCACCACGTCTTTTGTGCTACATGACGAGTTCATAATGAGCTATTGTCATGCCTGTCTTGCGCTCCGCACACTGAACCCCACATTCTGGTCGCCTCTTGGTTCGTGTATATAATCTGCGTTGCTCATAAAAATATGGATACGTGCTGATATCTGCGCAGTTCTGCCTTGGGACCTTCCCTCTGTTCACAATTATTTAAAAAAAGAAAACCTCACGATTTTGTATTATGCAGTATGTATATTAAAATGGAGAAGCGTAGGAAAATATTAAAAAATCGTGATATAAAAGAGAAATAACTAGTAGAGACTTTGAATAGTTCGAATATTTGGGAACGACGATATCAAATCAAAATTTGATTCAGGAAGAAATTAAGAGGAGATTGAATTCGGGTAATACTTGCTACCATTCAGTCCAGAATCTTTTGTCTTCTCGTCTGCTGCCCAAAAACGTTAAATTATAATATACTAAACTGTAATTTTGCCTGTGATTGTGTATGGGTATGAAACTTGGTCTCTAACATTAAGAGAGGAACATAGACTGAGGGTGTTTGAGATCAGTATGCTGAGGAGAATATTTGGAACGAAGAGAAATGAAGTGACAGGAGGCTGGAGCAAACTGCATAATGAGGAGCTTCACAATTTGAACTTTTCTCCAAGTATAATTAGAATGATCAAGTCAAGGAGGATGAGGTGGGCAGGGCATGTAGCACGAATGGAGAGGAGTGTGAGATTTTGATGGGAAAGTCAAAAGGAAAAAGACCACTAGGAAGAGCAAGACGTAGGTAGGAGAATAATAATAAAATTTATCTGAAAAATATAGTATGGGGTGGTATGGACTGGATTGATCTGGCTGAGGATAGGGATCAGTGAACAGCTCTTGTGAACACGGCAATGAACTTTCGGGGTCCGTAGAATGTTAGCAGGTTCGTGAGTGTCTGAACAACTGTTGGCTTCCAAAGAAGGATTCAACTCCATGGAGGTAGTTATTTGGTTATACATAATATAACGAGCCGGGATAGCTCAGTCAGTATAGCGACTGGACTGTCAGGGTAGGATTTTAGGCAGGGCAAAATTATTCTCTTATGCATAACCTCCACACCTGTTCTGAGGCCCACCCAGTCTCCTATCCAGTTGGGACCGGTGGGCTGTTTCTCTGGGGCTAGAGCGGCAGGAGCGTGAGGCCGACCACTGAATTTCATCTAGTGCCAAGGTCAAGAATAGGTGTCGAACTATACTCCATTCTTCCGTACGTCTTCATGGCATGTTGCGTGACCTGTTACGCACAGTAACTTTACCTATAAGAGCCGGGATAGCTCAGTCGGTATAGCTACTGGCTGACGGCGGAGGTTCGATTCCCAGCAGTAACAAGAGATATTTCTGTGCTCCACAGCGTCCAAACGTGCTGTGAGGCCCACGCATCCTCCTATGCAGTGGGTATGGGTAGTTCTTCCCGCGGGATGAAGCGGCCGGGCCGTGAAGCTGACCACTCACCTCTCTCTAATTCCGAAGTCAAGAATATTGGATCTGTCTGTACTTGCATCCAACCATATTCCTTCATGTCTTAGTGCTTAATTACATAATTGAGTACAGAGGTAGGGCATGTAGCACGAATGGGTGAGATGAGGAGTGAATATAAGATATTGGTGGGAAAGCCAGAAGGAAAGAGACCATTGGGAAGACCAAGGCGTAGGTGGGTGGACAATATTAAAATGGTATTGATTGGGTTGAGCTGGCTCAGGATAGGGACCAGTGGAGGGCTCTTGTGAACACGATAATGAACCTTTGGGTTCCATAAAATGCTGGGAAATTATCGAGTAGCTGCAGATTTGGCTTCTCCTCAAGAAGGGCTCAGCTCCATAAGTATTTTTTATTGCTAGTGGGGTGGGACTAAGTCCCTTGTACTGTGGCCACTTCTGGCCTATTGTACCAGCCTCAGATGATAGGCGAGGTTGATTGTGAAGCAATTGGTGGAATGAAGATTGGCAAGGGAAACCGAAGTACTCGGAGAAAACCTGCCCCAGTGCCGCTTTGTCCACCACAAATCCCACTTGACCAGACCCGGGTTCGAACCCGGGAAGCCAGCCACTAACCGCTTGAGCTATGGCGCGGCCCTAGCTCCATAAGTAAGTAAGTAAGTACAGAGGTAGCTTTACCTTTACCTTTTACATGCATGGGATTTCAGAAATATTTTGAATATTACAGTAATGAGTCCTTAAGAATAAGGCATACATGTTCTCTAGATAAACTGCTTGAACATCTGCAGACATTACTTTTGAGGGGTCATAGAGCACGGTTGCCAAAGGTTGCCGTTAAACATTGTCTAATGACTGATTTTCCCAGCATGTGTTCGGGAGTTGATTTTGGGGTTGTGACATTTCTACCCGATCCCTTTTGGAAAAGAGGAAATACCGTCCAGAGGTGTTTAGCTGAACATAATTATTTAGGTATAACGAATAATCTCTCTTTTAAATTAGATTCTCTCCCATATTATTTCTTCCTGGCTTTCGTTAATGTAGGACAGAGAGTAGCATAGCTACGACAGGAAGGGCCATAGGAAAGCACCGGATTATGCTTCTTGTCCCGTTTTATGGCGACGGATTGCCCTGTAATCTACCGAGATAGATTTCATGCAGCCTGTATTTCAGTGTTCTACGTTATAAAGGCAGATCTATCCCTGTAACAGGCCGTGGAGGCCCATACGGTTGTGAGGCGTCGAGGCTCCCACATTTTCTAGACATTCGGCTCACAGATGGCGGTAAGGTCAGCCTTACTCGCCGGCCGCTCTTTACTATCAGGAAGATTCTTGGTACAGGTTTATTTTATAGGCTTGGTCGATTCAATGTGTGGCGGCGAGGATTAGGTCAATTTAAAAGTTCAGTTATTTCATCAGGAATCGAACTCGCGACATTCCGACTTGTATGAGTAGATTTAATCTGCTTTCCTTATGTTCACCCTCATATCGAATGGGTACCGAAGGCTGTTTCCCCTGGGGGTAAAGCAGCCGAGGCTTGGAGCCGCCCACTCACGTTTACCTATTTTCCTTATTTTGGAAAAAAAAAATGAAAGTAAGCTTATGCTTGCTTCATGCTGTCTGTGTGTCTCTGTATCCTCCACTACCAACTTTTGAATGCCTGAACCGAACCGATCTTTATGCAACTATGTATATCATGACACCTGAGCCCATCAACGGCGTACTTCATAAATCCCTCCCGTCAGTTTGTGTGGCTATAAGTGTATCGTGTTGTTATTAGGCAACGGCTAGGTATAAAAAGAAGTTACCGCGGAAACGAATATCGTATTATAGAAAGTAGACGCTTAGTTATTCTTAGAATTCCTTCTTTTGTTTTACTGTGTACATGGTTTTGTGTTCTATGAGCTTCTTGGAGGAGCATGATGCAGTTCTGAGACTCATTTGGATGTGTGAAAGTATACATCTAAGTCTCTTCAGACTCGTGCCAAGTCTCAGTTATCCGGCATATGTTTTTGTGTGATATGAGCTGCTTTGAGAAGCATGATATAGTTCTGAAACTCATTTGGATGCGTGGAAGTGACATCTAAGTCTCTTCATACTCATGCCAAGTCTCAGTTGTCCGGCATATGTTTTTGTGTGATATGAGCTGCTTTCAGAAGCATGATATAGTTCTGAGACTCATTTGGATGTGTGAAAGTGTACATCTAAGTCTCTTCAGACTCATGCCAAGTCTCAGTGGTCCGGCATATGTTTTCAAAATAGTTCATACAAGTGTGTTTAAAGCGAGTCTGGATGTTACTACATTACGTCTCTTGATCAGGGCACTCGTTGAGCTCATCAGCGATCTCGCACCAGCTTGCCTGCGGGGACGTGAGGAGCATGCAGTTCGTGCCAACACCACGAAGAATATTTCACATTAGACGCCGGCGTCAGTGATTCTCTATGGAAATAGGAGGCTCTTTATGTTTTATTCCGTCAGGTCGACCATCTTCATAAGGACATATCAATACTTGCGGAAACTACTATTACAATGTGATTGGTCAGTATCAATACAATATAAGGCCGCGCCATAGCTCAAGCGGTTAGTCACTGGCTTCCCATCGCGGTGGCCCGGGTTCAATCCCGGGTCTGGTCAAGTGGGATTTGTCGTGGACAAAGTGGCGCTGGGGCAAGTTTTCTCAGAGTACTTCGGTTTACCCTGCCAGTCTTCATTCCACCAATTGCTCCACAGTCACCCTCACCTATCATCTGGGGCTGGTACAATAGGCCAGAAGTGGCCATAGTACAAGGGACTTAGTCCCACCCCACTAGCATTAAAAAAATACAGTGTCGTCACACTGCCATGGATATAAAATCTGAGCCTTTAATTACAGCGACGTACATGAATACATTAAAATATTTATAAATAATTATTATTTGTGTATTTAGAAGTGTGGTTTAAAAAACTTTGTTAACCTCTAGCACCTGTTTGGTTCGTGTCCTTTATAGTGAATCCCTTTAAAGGAAGCTGAGTGTACCACCTCGTGGTTCCGTTGTTTGAAGAACAGGACTCTTTAGTGTCCTTCACTTGTTCGGGCGGCGCTGTGTTGTTATAATGATCAGTCACATTGTAATAGCAGTTTCCTCAAGTATTGATATATCCTTCTGAAGATGGTCGCTCCGACCGGAACATATCAAGGATAAAAAATTGAAAGGGAGGAAAACATTTATCAGTCACACTGGACGGAGCTGATAATCTTTTATATTATTGCTACTGTGACGGACCAGGATGAATCAAGTCAAATTTATTACCTACACTACAGATTATGTATAATACGATGGGGTACCCAAAAGAAACCGAACTAATTTTTTTGTGGGCAGAGCTTTTGTAGTACCGCGTTTTGCCGCTATGAGCGCATAGAGCTAACATTCCTGAGTCGATAAGCCGACTACCGTTGCTTCAGAAGGTAAGGACTAGTTT
>NW_019719368.1:605002-643089 GCF_002891405.2 Cryptotermes secundus | reverse complement strand
CCCCCTGTTCCTCCCCCGACCTTGCCCCGTGCGCCTTTTTTTTTTTTGTTTCCTCGAATGAAAAGAGACATGAAAGGAAAAAACGACGGAGGCGCTGTCAAGCATCTCAAAAGATTAATTTAGACAATGTCTTGAAAAATGGAATAAAAGACTAGACAAGTGTATTAGTGTAAGTGGAGAGTACTTTGAAGGGGATTGAAGGTTTGTGCTTAAAATTTGAATAAATAAGTTTAAAAAAATAAGTTCGGTTTCTTTTGGCAGAAATGAATTGCTTTCATATTACCGTATTAGCTAGAATATAAAGTGAGTTTTTTCAAATGTTTTTAATATGTGTATAATTAGAATGATCAAGTGAAGGATGATGAGGTGGGCAGGTCATGTAGCACGAGTGGGGAGACGAATGCGTATAGGATATTGGTGGAAAAACCAGAAAGAAAGAGACCACAGCGACGACCAAGGCGTAGGTGGGTGAACAATATTAGAATGATCTTAGAGAGATAGGATGAGATGGATTGGATAGATCTGGCTCAGGATAGGGACCAGTGGAGGGCTCTTGTGAACACGGTAATGAACCTTCGGGTTTCATAAAATGCTGGGAAATTCTTGAGTAGTTGCAGAATTGGCGGCTCCTCCAGAAGGGCTCAGCTCCATGAGTCAATGGACCAATAACTGCTCGTAGTGCATGGGGAAACCCACCCCCTCTAATAATAATAATAATAATAATAATAAGTAATTAAATGTTTGTTTGGGAAGAAGGGTTGCCTAATTTTCAGGTCCTTAAGAATAAGTAGAAAGAAGAAATGCACAGAATTATGCAATGTGTTGGAGAAAGAATGCAGACATTTTAAATATTTTTGTTCAGAGAAGGAATAGAACGAGGAGAAAACAAGTTAAACGACATGAAGCGCCTACTGAGAAAGGTTTTTCCCTTTTCCCCTCTTCGTCAGTTTTTCTGCGCTTCCACCAGAGCCCGTCTGTTGCTCGCATGTTGTCTATCCGGTATTCAAATGCGTTGCCACACATTTGAGGCGTGATTCTTTCCACAGTATGGACGATGCATGCCGTACGTAAAACTTTTTGACATTTCCGCTGTCATGTGAAAACCATTGTCTTCTGGCTCCGTTTATTTTCTCAATAAAAATATTTGTAAAATATAAATTTCTTTATTAAAATCCGTTACACCACTCAACAGCAAAACAGTTGATGTTAAACAGTATTTTGCTGCATGTTTCGGCTTCTTAGAAAGCCATAATCAGGAAAATACACAGTTAATATGTTCTTAAGCTATTGAATTGCGTACTATATAATGCAGTGCACTGTTGGATTTTAGACAATGTACCATGAAATACAATAAAAAGTAAAGATTTTAAACGAGATAAGTTATATAATTAGAATAGGTTATTGCAATCTTAATGTTATGTCATAGTGTTTTTGGAGACATATGACTACAGCTTGCTTGCTTGCTTGTATACACGTATGAAGTGGTTAAAATGCTTGGAGGCCTTTTTTTTTTAAATTCGCTTAGTGGGGGGTTGGAGTCCAACTTGGTCCAGTCGGCACGGCGGCCACTGATTGGCCTATTGTAGCCTGCCCCGGGTGGTTATGATGGGAGAATTTGGTGGAATTAAGATTGGCAGGGGAAACCGAAGTACTCGGAGAAAGCCCGCCCCAGCGCCACTTTGTCCACCACAAATTCCACTTGACCGGACCCGAGATCGAACCCGGACCGCCTCGGTGGGAAGCCTGCGACTAACCGCTTGAGCTATTGCACGGCCTTTGGAGGCCCATTGGTATGCGTGTAGTATTATCTAGTTTTGATATTATTTAACGGGTACCTCAATTTACATGTACTATGTCCGGTCTGGTAGGAAGGCGGATTGAAAACTACACAGCTATCCGTGTATCCGGTGAGATGCCTGCACACGACGCTTCGATGATTTCTCGTAGTGCGTTAAACTTCATCCTTCAAGGTTCCCCATAGGTAGAAGTCGAGAGATGTTAGGTCTGAAGACCGTGTTGGGTACTCGACCTGTCCATCGTCCAGGTAGAGTGTCATCCAAGTACGCCCCGACATCTCAATGGTTATGAGGTGGAGCACCATCTTGTTGTAGGTACAATCTCTCATCTCCAAACAGTTCTCGAATGGCAAGGAAAGTCGATGTCTGAAGCATATCGAGATACACCTGACCAGTTACGGTACATTTTTTGGACTCCCCAGTATATGTGACCCGGTTTTGTCCAAAAGAAAAACATTTTCTTTTTGTGATTTTGTCATTGAGTTAGTGTCAGAGAGTCGGAGTTACTTTGCGACTGGCGGTTTTCCGCCATTTAGTTCTCTTGGCGCGAAGTCCCTTGAGACTTAGGGCGTCCGCACACCAACTGCGTCAAGACAAGCATTAAGACATGAGACAAAAGACGCAGCCTTGCTTCATTCGTGATTCGTCAGCATCATGACTCAGACCGCTGTGTGGCGGTTTTCATAATCTCATTCGTTTCAACTATGCTCCTTTCTTTGTGTCATGTCGCAGACATCGTGTCTTGACGCATGCCGGTGTGCAGCCTACCATACGACCAGTAATTTTCTTTTCAACTGAACTCTTGCGGTTATAATCCATACGTAACATCCTCTCTGACGAGAGGGTGGGTCTATCGTTCACAATTGTTGCTGGTCCTCGCCAGCGCAGTTATTCTCGGGTCCGAGTTCCACGGGACTCATGACCACATTTTACTGTCTCAGATTCGAGACTCCGCCAACCTGGAGGGCCAGGGCCCAGTATTTATATCCCTCAGGAACAGCGTGGCCCAGCTATACCTGCAGGCACTGGGTTCCCTACCTTTGTCATTAAAAAGAGGGAGTCTCGTTATATTCAAGCTTATGCGTCGATCTTGTAGCATGAATCTGCTCTACTGTTTCGTCTGAATAATTCTGAGTTGCATTCGTATGCATTTTTAACAGTGGATCACTGGAATTCGGTAGCCTCTAGCAAGAATGACTGTTGCGTTAATGATTTCCGTGTCCTGTTCTCTGGCACGAGTATATTATTGTAATTTGTAGGCAAATATGTCTAGTTTCGTAATGGAAACCGAGATAGCTTAGTCGGTATAGCGACTAGGTTACGGGCCGGACGACTGAGGAGTGAAAGGTTCGGTTCCCGGTAAGGGCAAGAGATGTTTCTTTTCTGCATAGTCCAGACCAACAGTGGATCCCACCAAGTCTCCTGTATAGTTGGTAGCAGGTGCTCCTTCGCCGGAGGTAAAGCGGAAGGGTCTTGAAGCTGACCTCCCACTCCATCTAGTGCCGAGATTAAGAATAGTGGAGCTATATTTCAACTTCCCCATACGTCTTCATGGCGTGGTAATTGATTAAGCCCATGAATAATTTTACTTTTTTAACGTTAACCCGGTAGCGTAGTTGGCTGTGGGACTGTGCTCCAAGCCGGAAGGTCGCGCGTTCGATTGACCTAATCATTCCAGCAGCACTATGACCCTGGTGTCGACTCAGTGTCTAACAGAATCATCCTGGGGGTAAAGGGCGGGCGGTATGAAGGCTGACAAGCTCACTGCCATCTATGACCCGATTGTCTAGAAAATATGGGAGCCTCGACGTCTCAAAACCGTTTGGGCCCCCATAGCCTGTTACAGGTATAGTTTTTCCTTATCTTCTTAATCCTATAAGCCTAGTGGTTACTTTATATATCACCTGCTTTAACATACAGAAACTCTACCCACAGACTGTATTTGGGTTCCATATGGTTCTGACAATAAATAGCGACTGTTTCCATAAACAGCATTAACCGGTTGTACTTTGTAGCGGAAACGTAATGTGTTTCCTGTGAGGTACGGACTGGATTTTATATATTGTCACGTGTAGGAGTGTACGCGTGACGAAGTGACGGGTTGTAGTTCGGATGATTGGATTTATTGACAGCTTGGTTACACGCACTTGCTCAATTACACTCTAATGCAGCTTTGTCTCTGACTTACATACGCCAGATCTTCTAATCCACTGTTGCACGCACCATCGCACATATGAAGTCTTCTAAATCAGGCTTGGCATTCCTGGTTCCATTGCGCCTGCTTCCGCCGCTCTCAATGCCAAGCGTGATTTAGAAGACTTCATATGTGCCTGACGAGTACTCTCGTTATGTAGCTTCCGCACTGACCACACAGAAAACGCGTTTACCGATTGCCTAGCAACAGTCGCTGCAAGGACTCCTCTGTTGCGTGACGTTAGCCTAGCGACGAGGGGTGCTTACCGAGCGTTGTTACCCAGTGAACACTCGTTGCTACGGATATTCCTACACAACGGTCTCAGCAGTTTCCATTGTTTCATTGCTCAGCGATGGACGACATATAAGACGTTACAATATTATTGCGTGTAGCAGAAAGTAAGGCTATCCCTGTAACAACAGGTCGTGGAGGCCCGTAATGTTGAGAGACGTCGAGGATCACACATTTTCTAGACAATCGGCTCACAGATGGCGGTGAGATTGTCAGCCTTACGCGCATTTAAAGGTGATAATAATACCTGACAGGTAGAAACGTCGAGTCAGTACAGAGAGTTCGTCCTGAAGAAAGACATGGCATGACTGTGTACGGAGCTGGAATATGGGCGACATCAGATGAGGCCAGTTGTCGGGGTGGAAACCCATTCATTGTCGTGTGTTCCGGGCGTTACTGCCGTTTCAATTAGCAACACTCTCATCTGTATTCAAATGGCATCCACTTGCTGTACAGTCACTTACCGAAACGCAACAGGACCTTTTCAGATGTGCCTACTTTCTTGTGTACATCCGTGAAGTATGGTTTGAAAATGGATTATGTTGCGTTGAAGCGTCTTTTAAAACAAGCAGCCTTCAGCGCAACGCAGTAATGTAGTCGGATATTATTCCGTGACCCTTATAAGGAGGGTATGCACTGACTGGCAGGGCCGTCCAAATACTGAGGTGTTGCTCTGTAAAAGTGAACTAGCTTAATCGGTATAGAAGGGCTATGGGCAGGGACAGGGCAAGAGATTTTTCCTCTACACCACAGTGTCCAGACGGGCTCTGGGTGCCATTCAGCCTCCTATCCAATGGATACCAGGGGCTTTTCCCCTCGGGAAAAGCTGCCGAGGCGTCAAGTTGACTACTCAGCTCCATCCAGTACTGAAGTCAAGAATGGAGGTGTACCTCTGCCCCATCATACGTCTTCATGGAGTGATAATTAATTAAGCACAGGTACAACTTCGTATTTTTTGCCTTCACTGTATATATTTTCATCCAGTATCCCAGATACACATTTCTGCCTTTAAGTGATCAGGCGCATACGTATAATAAATATGATTTCGACCCATTCGGTTCGAAGGCATTGATTTAAGTGAAATATATCGAAGTGATGGATTCGGAACGAAGATATATCAGTCAGTATAGCTGGACGGTTGAGGAATCTTGGTTCGATTCTCGATAGGGGTAAAATAATTTTCTTTCTTCACAACGCTCAAATCGGTTCTGGGGCTTATCCAGCCCTTCTATTCAATGGGTACAGAGGAGTAAAGCGGCAGGTGCATGAAGCTGATGACTTACCTCCGTCTTGTTCCGATCTTAAGAATGGTGGGTGTTACTTTAGCATGCGGTCTAACGGAGCATTATTCGTAAAAAAACAACAATGAACAGTCGTGCTTTATATTTATTCATATGTACATATTGTGACGTATTGCGCTATGGAGGACATTCTTTCCCCCGTCAGCGGTGACGTAACAATATCGGGTGCTGTCGCTACTACGGTAACAGGCCAGTCAACAATCCGCCCCCTTCCGCGCGGTGACGTAGCGGTGGATGCTGCGGTTACTAGGCAGCAGTAAACAACTCTCGGCAGCGTTGCCCAACAACGCCTTTGTAAACACGACTAGGCGACAAGGAAGCGAGGCGTTTCCCGTTGTCCAGCTGAGGGATTATAAGACAACTACAGTGCCTAAGGAGTCAGTTAAAATGCAGCAGCCGCCGAAGACAGTTGAAATATAGCAGCAGTCGCGGAAAGAAGACCCGAATGCGTTGTTAGAAGATTTGATATGATATTTTGTGATACTGCCGATTGCAGTAATTGTGAGATTGTAAATTGTGTGATTGTAATAGTGAATATGCAATAACTTCGCTATATTCAATACGGCGTGAAGTTATTTGTCGCGCTATAGATCCAGCACGTGACAATATATTTAATTTTCTTAGAAGAAATAAATCTTGCAGCCCACGGTAATGTTCTCTAATCTAACCTAACCCTTAGAAGAAATAAATCTTGCAGCCCACGGTAATGTTCTCTAATCTAACCTAACCCTTAGAAGAAATAAATCTTGCAGCCCACGGTAATGTATCCTAACCTAACCCAACCCTTAGAAGAAATAAATCTTGCAGCCCACGGCAATGATCCCTAACCTAACCCAACCCTTAGAAGAAAAAAATGTTGCAGTCCACGGTAATGTTTCCTAAACTAACCTAACCATTAGAAGAAATAAATCTTGCAGCCCACGGTAATGTTCCTTAATCTAACCTAACCTAACCCTTAGAAGAAATAAATTTGCAGCCCACGGTAATGTGTTCCCTAATCTAACCTAACCTAACCCTTAGAAGAAATAAATCTTGCAGCCCACTGTTGCGCCGCAATTTTGAGACTAGAAGTCAAAATGCATTGCCTAAATGTATCGAGACTTGCGAAGAGTGTTTTACAGCAATCGAGCAAAGATGACAACACATGGACTAGGGAATTAGGTTAAGAATGTTGATGATCAGCATTTATGCCTAATCGCATAAGTAAGAAGCTCCGCTAACTGGGTCACTGGAGAATAATATTATTATCAAATACGCAGCGATGAGGTACCACGGGCCCACCCACAGCCAAAGGGTAGCCAATGGAAACCCTCCACCCCGAAATTGAGGACGACAGGAGGAGTTAACCTCCCTCTTTCGCCAACCGCAGAGTCAGCAAGTTAATGATATAAATTGCTGAATTCAGGAGACTTAGGATCTGATCAAAAACATAATATTCAGTTGTCAGCCGGAGGCTCTGTTCGAGATGGGTCTTACGAGTGGTGGAATCTAGCCTGCGTCTCTTATCGAAAGTAAGTCTTTTTACTCCTATAAGCCATGCTGTTAAACATTATTGTTGATAAAAGTGTTGTGGTAAAATGTTGAAAGCAAACTCCAGTGTGCCAGCGAGCCCTTAGGGTAGAATAAGAAAAATAATGTGGCAGGTAACAGGCAAGGGTTAGTGTGGTAGACATGGTTGTCGTAATAGTGTATTATGATTACTGGTAGTATGCGGAGCACGCATATTTGTTGCTCATAGTGGCGACCATGGATTTTGTGATAACTGTATGTAGGTTTTCAATATGCATAACATTAGGGGTAAAGTATCTTAAGGGTGAAGTATTATGATAGTGTAGAATTATGTAATGAATAGTAGGAAATGGAGACAGGAAAAAGTTTCACGTCGAACGATGAATAATTATTCATCGTTCGACGTTCATCGTTCTCTCTCTCTCTTTCGACTCCTGAAGCTATGCGATTATAATCGCATAGCTTCAGGAGTCGAAAGAGAGAGAGAGAGAGGCTGAAGGCCTACACCCCCGAAGGGGAGAACATGAGGAAGCTTAGCATGAAAGTAAAGACACTATGTAGTCCCGACTGAAAGTCTGCCTTGTTAATATTGTAAATATTGTAAATAAGAGTGTAAATAGACAGGGCAGTTAGAGTAGGATGCACCGGGAATGTGATTCACCCCTCCATAATCAACCTTTCCATGACGAATCCCGAGGATCCTACCAAAACGAAAGGCAGCAGCAGCCGAA
Organism: Cryptotermes secundus; assembly: GCF_002891405.2. Classification (NCBI taxonomy): domain Eukaryota; kingdom Metazoa; phylum Arthropoda; class Insecta; order Blattodea; family Kalotermitidae; genus Cryptotermes; species Cryptotermes secundus. The sequence continues at coordinate 635,267 of NW_019719368.1, read as the reverse complement.
TGCAACGACAGTTAAGGGGAGGTACTAATGGACAGGGGTAGGCACCTGCCACGCAGGCAGCGCTTAGTAACCTTTATATCAACGCCCCGTTAAGACGTACTAAGTGGTAGCAGAAATTGCTACCTCCACCCACCCCCGTTACTAAGACATAATTGGCGACAGCGATGAGATATCCAATCCACCCCTGTCGTAGAGGATAATATATGGTGTGACAGACCATAGGTAGAGGCGGGTCGGACCTGACACGCCCGCTCTACGACAATAATAAGAGGTGACAGTGATGAAAGGGCCAGCCAACAGAGAACGCTCGACCACCGCGCTACCCGGCCCTTAGTAATTTCATCACCCCAGTTAAGATATATTAAGATGGTGACAGCTTTACGTGACGAAGGAAGTCCTGAACCAGAAGAATCATAGCTGAGGGTAAGCTAGGATTATTGTGTTAACTCCTTGCAGCGTAAGCTGTGGTGGCAAGGAGGGGTTCCTCCACGCCCCCTATCACCACGGCGTAATACTCACGGTAATGTGTTCCCTAACCTAACCTAACCTAACCTAACCCTTAGAAGAAATAAATCTTACAGCCCACGGCAATGTTCCCTGATCTAACCTAACCCTTAGAAGAAATAAATCTTGCAGCCCACGGTTATGTGTTCCCTAATCTAACCTAATCCAACCCTTAGAAGAAATAAATCTTGCAGCCCACGGTAATGTGTTCCCTAACCTAAGCTAACCTCTTACCTGCGGTCTGTCTGGACATTTACACCATAGCATGCGGTTTACCAGGAAATATACTGCAAACACATTATCGTGGACTGCAAGATTTATTTCTTCTAAGGGTTAGGTTAGATAACGGAACACATTACTGTGGGTTGCAAGATTTATTTCAACTAAGCGTTAGGTTAGGTTAGGTTAGGGAACATTACCATGGGCTACAAGATTTATTTCTTCTAAGGGTTAGGTTAGATAACGGAACACATTACTGTGGGTTGCAAGATTTATTTCAACTAAGCGTTAGGTTAGGTTAGGTTAGGGAACATTACCATGGGCTACAAGATTTATTTCTTCTAAGGGTTAGGTTAGATAACGGAACACATTACTGTGGGTTGCAAGATTTATTTCAACTAAGCGTTAGGTTAGGTTAGGTTAGGGAACATTACCATGGGCTACAAGATTTATTTCTTCTAAGGGTTAGGTTAGATTAGGGAACATTACCGTGGGCTGCAGGGTTTATTTCTTCTAAGGGTTAGGTTAGATAACGGAACACATTACTGTGGGTTGCAAGATTTATTTCAACTAAGCGTTAGGTTAGGTTAGGTTAGGTAAAAGGCGCTCGGCGCGTAAGGCTGACAACCTTACCGCCATCTATGAGCCGATTGTCTGTGAAATGTGTAAACCTCAACATCTCACAACCCTATGGGCCTCCGTGGCCTGTTAGAGGGATAGGTTTACTTTTACTTTTTTTCTTGTGGGGCCGGGATAGCTCAGTTGGTATAGTGAATAGGCGTGTCCTGGATGAAGGAGGAATTACTCTTCCATTCTCTGCATGTGAAGGAGGTTTTCTTTACTCTACAGCGTCCACATCGCTTCTGGGGCCCACTGAGTCTGCTGCATAATGGCTGTCGGGAACTTTGCACGGGGTAAAGCGGCCGGGTAGTGAAGCTGATCACTCACCTCCATCTACGGCTAGTATTAAGAATGGCACATCTGTATGTCCAGCCTCACGAACGTCTTCATGGCGGAGTGCTTCAGGATAATGTTTTACTTACCTCATGCGTTCCTCTTATGCCTTTACGGTGTCGAGGTTGTTGTTCTTTTTGACTATTTTACAGACTGTAGGGCTCCTTGGACGAGCCATCAGCTCCTCGCAAGGCCTCTGCCTAAACGCAGGACAACACAAGCACAGAATAAACGCATACACACACCAAACATCCATGTCTTGTGTGGGATTCGAACCCACGATCCCGGCTTCCGAGCGAGCGAAGACAGCACATGCCTGAGACTGCTCGGCTACCGTGACCGGCTAATGTTTTAATGTTACATATTTAAGAAGAAGCCGGTGAATTTGATGCTGACAGAACAACGAAATGGCGGTATTTTAATTTTGTGACGCGTTACCTTACGTCCATCACCGCGACAACCGCTACAATCGGAACGGAGACGACAACGAATACGTGGAAATTGTGGAGTTCCCGTAGCAACGAATTGTCGTTGAGCAACAACGGATGAGACGAAACGCGCTACCGCTGTAATCTATAGGGAGCATTCCGGAAGCAACGGATTGCCGAACACGTGAGATCGAACCTTGGCTACGGGTGTCCTCTATTGAGTCCGCGTGCGCCTTATATAAAGGGCCTGGCCTCTAACATAAGTTGAGTATTAAGGAATTGAGACAGAAACCAAGTGATACTACAACTGATGATAATTGTAAAGAGAGTAAGAGTGAGTATCCAATAAAGATTCGCTAAATCCGAGACCCACGTGAAGTTATTTGTCGCGTGACATACCCAACACGTGACAATATTTTCTATATGGACTAATGTTCTCACTTACAAGAGTAGATATATCTACATGTATTTCAGTAGTTGCACTTAATTTATTCCTGAACTGAAGAGTTTTATCATCTGGGATATAATGCCTTATAATCTCTATCGCAGAAGATACAACTTTACATAAAACGCTGCTCTGAGAATCTCAAATCCTTCCATCCGCAATATGGCGCTGGGATCGACTCAACCTCTAACAGAAATGAGTATCAGGAATCTTCCTGTGGGTAAAGGGCGGCCGGCGCGTAAGGCTGACAACCTCATCGCTATCTGTGAGCCGACTGTCTAGAAAATGTGGGAACCTCGACGGCCTGTTACAGGGATAGCTATACCTTTTTAGTTAATTGACTTTTGGGCCCCCTTGTGTAGAAGAACTAAGTCCGACTCGTGTTTATTTACGATTTCGAAGCTTGGACTGTACGCAAACGAGATGAAGACAAAATCACGGTAGTAAGAATGAAACACATGAAGAGAAGAGCGAAAATGAATTTAGACACGTTGAATTTGTCTTGACAACGCTATGAAGGCGTGTCGTTGGGGGGGGGGGAAGTGCAGGCATAGCTTCATGCATTCTTCACCTCGCCAGTATTGAAGGTACTGGTTAGCTTCATGCTCCAGCCGCTTTACCTCCTAGGAAATGGTCCTCTATTCACATTACGAGTAGATACGCTGGTCGGGACCCAGAGCCGATCTGGACGATGTAGAGAACAGGAGAAAAAAAAATCGTTTGTCCCAACCGGGAATCGAATTAAAAACAGAGTTCCTCAGTTGTCCTTCTCAGGAATCCTATTCAAATTTGCTTTTATCAATTAAACTAGCTGTACCCGGCCACGCGTTGCTGTGGCTCAGTCTAACGAAATATTTCAATTCAAAGCAGATCAATCGACACAGCTCAGTCCCACCGCCAATTGCACTGAAAAATAAGGAAAACGGTTAAGAAAACAAAATGAAAAACAACGAAAAATAAACTATACTCACGAAATGAACGCTATGGTAAACGACACAGCCCAATTCCAACGCAATGTCACACGAAATAATTAAATCAAAATGAAAATAAATCGAAACTGTTTACATTCGGCGGTAGCTATCCCGAGACTGACTCCTTCGGCGGTTACTTCCAGACTCTCTTCTGTATCCCTCGGCATCTGCCCCGAGACTGACTGCTTCCTCATGTCAAGTCAAGTCAAGTCAAGTCAAGTTTCAGTTACAACTGACGGTCAGTCAGTCTGTATGTCTTGGTGTCGAGCCCCAGCTGGGGCTCATGACCAGATATTTCTTTTTTGAATGAAAGTTACTGTCCTGTCCATTGGGGGGCGCCCTCTCTGACGAGAGGTCGGGTCTGTCATTTGTTAGTCAGTCTGCAGTTAACAGTCCATTGTCTGTATTTACACATATACAATTTGATATATATATATATATATATATATATATATATATATATTTTTTTTTTTTATAACAATATGTACAAGGCCTCTGTCAGTCCAGGCTCAGTACAGCAGATTATGCCCCATTACTAGTATTCGCCACTACGGCAGTTTAGTCACTTGAACGGTCGTATGCCTGACCGCCGCCAAGTTTAAGCCTCTTATACTTTCTATGTCGGGCTTCGCCTTGACCAATATTACGAACATTCTCATTATCATGATTTTGTATGACTTCTGCTTGTTGCCTGCATAATTTTGTTATAAAGTCATATACGTATGGGATTTTGAATGCCATGTGCAGTTCGCGGATCGGTGTGCGCCTTGGAAAATTGCCAATGGTGCGGAGAACCTTGTTTTGCAGGCGCTGCAATTTCACTAGATGGGTGTCTGCCGCAAACTCCCAGGCGGGACTAGCATAAGTCATTACGGATCTAATGAGAGCTTTGTGGAGGGTCAGTTTAATGTTAGCGCTCAGTCGCTCAGTTTTGAATAGGGAATATACTCTGATGAATGTTCTGAAGGCCTTGGCTTCGATCATTTCTATGTGTAATCTCCATGTCACTCTTTTATCGAAGATTACACCTAGATATTTTGCGCTATTTACAAATGGAATATTTCTTCCATTTAGAGTAAGACAAGACTCAGGCGGTCGACGACTACGAGAGAAGTAGATCCCCTGAGTCTTGTCCTCATTAATTTTTATATTCCAGCGCTCACACCAGGTCTCCATTGAGTTGAGACCGCGCTGGAGTTTTCTAACAATAAAACCCTCTTTGCGATCTGTCGCATATAGACAGGTGTCATCCGCAAAGAGGGCCAGGTGAACTCCTTGAGTTTGGGGGGCATCATTTATGTACAAATTAAAAAGAGTAGGGGAAAGGACAGAACCTTGTGGCACCCCTGCTTGCATTTCCCTTGGCGTTGACATTTCGCCTTCTACCGAGACCCTGAATTTACGATTAGAAAGGAAAGACCCAATAAGTTTGGTTAAGTTGTGTGAAAATTCCAATTTTGATAACTTATACAGCAAGCCTGAGTGCCATGTGGTATCAAAGGCTTTTTCGATGTCCAAGAACACTGCAGCCGTAGACATTTTATTGTTGAAGTTAAGGGTCACGTGGTCCGCCAGCCTCATACATTGCAGAGTCGTGCTGTGACGTGCACGAAAACCAAACTGGCTTGCGTTGAGCAGGCCTCTGTCCTCAATGTGTTTCTTGAGGAATTTCAAAATTACTTTTTCGAATAGTTTTCCTGTCGTGGACAGGAGGCTGATTGGACGTAAATTTTGAGGAAATTTCGGGTCTTTACCGGGTTTTGGTAAAGCTATTATTTTTGCTTCCTTCCAAGTATTTGGAAAATGCGAGAGCCGAAAGCAATGATTGAATAAATGCGTTAGGTGAACCAATGGTCGTCTTGGAAGGTGCCTGAGGCATTCATTTGGGATGCCGTCAATTCCACAGGCCTTTTTTAATTTCAGGGATTTTATTAATTTCTGAACGTCACATGGTCTGATCTTTTGAGGGGGGCTGTCGTCAACGGTGTCTAGCAGAGCTTGAGCTCTAGCCTCCACCCGCCGTTCATGGTTTTCGCTGCACAGGTCATGTGGCGTGAACTGAATTTCTAAATAGTTAGCAATTTCGTTGGCTTTTTCTGAAGGATGAAATTTAAGACCAGAAGAACCATGAATAGCAGTTGGTGCCCTTGGTCCGTCTCTCTGAAGGAGGGACTTCGCAATGGGCCATATAGCCTGAGGTGTGACTTCAGCGTTACCTAATTTTGTTTCCCACCGTTCAAGTGCCTTTTTTCGGGTCATTCGCCTGATTGCTTTGGTGACCCAATTGACTGCCGTTTTACATGCTGGATCCCTGGTTTCTTGCCATAATTTTCTTTGCCTCTGCTTATACTTTATCAAACGATCTAGGCCAGGTAGATCGTTGTTTATGTCCGAAAGTGTAACTTTACTTGTCGACAACCTATATGCCGAAGCAATAGAGGCTGCAAATTCGCGTGCCGCTTTATCGGCTTCTACCCCAGACTTAATTTCTAGTTGAGGTGATATTAACTCAGAGGCGAGACTTTGAAACCGCTCCCAATCTGTAATTTTCTCAATAGGTTCCGAAAGATTCCTAATCTTAACGTGATCCAGTATGTGGAATGCTATTGGTAGGTGATCTGAATCCAAAATATCAGAGACGATGACATCTGACACTCTGATATTTTGGTGAACCACAATGTCCAACACGTCACCATTACCCGCAGGGGAATAGTGAGTGGGGCACTGTGGCGCTGAAATTTCGAAGTCACTCCTATTAAATAAATCAATGAGTTTCAAGCCTGAGGGGTTTGAGACTCTGCTATTCCAGAATGGGTTCTTAGAATTCAGATCACCTGCCAAGATTGACTTACGTCTAAAGCTTAAGAGCTCAGTGATGTCAGCATCACTCCAGGCTCTGCCTGGAGATTTATAAACAGCTGCAAGTAGTACTTGGCTGTTACCAATTGGTATGCAGACCCCTGTCGCTTCTACTGAAACAAGGGGTGGCAGGTCTACATGGTTGTGGGGAATGCCTTTTCTAACTGCAACGGCAGTTCCGCCTTTTCTGCCCGATTGGCGGTCGGTTCTGTAAAAGTGGTAATTTGGAATAAAGAACCTCTCATGAGGTTTCAGATGTGTCTCTGAAAACAGGGCCACATCTACGTGTAAGTCTTGCAGCTGTTTACTGAGCTCATAGCGCTGCCTCCCAATGCCATTCGCATTAAATGCTATGACTTTGAGGGGCCTATGAACTCTAGTGGCCATCTTGCTTCATGAGTTTGAGTACAATTTTAGTGATGGCCAATACTTTTTCATCTTCCGTTACTGCACCACTGACCTCTGTCATAATTTGCTGCACTATAGTCACTACTCTCAACATATTGTCGAGAGATGGATTGCTGGCGTGAGGAGCCTGGATTGACTGACCTGTTTCTTTCTGCAGTGCAGGGGCCGGTGCGGTCTGCCTCCTTGTTGTGGGTGGAGCCACTGGGACCCGGCTTTCCTGGGGGCGCTGCTGCTGTTCTGCTGTAGCGCCTCTGAGTGCCGCCGCGAAGGAGACACCTGGTGTGACCGTGGTTGACGAGAACACCCTCCCGGCGGTAGTTGTGGGCGTTCTCCGAGCCTTCCTTTTCTGTTGCTCCTCCCTGGCATGTTTGCAACCCCGATAATTGGCGGGATGTGGCTTTTCTCCCTCTGCCAATCGGCAGTTGCAACATACCGGGGTGGACGCAGAGTTCCCCTTTTCTGGGCACTCCTTGTGCAGGTGGCCACCTCCGCACCACAAACAACGTGGGGGTTGTTTGCAGTTCGCCCAGACGTGGCCGAACTGCTGGCAGTTGTGACACTGGGTGAGCCCATTCTGCCCTCTGTACGCCTCTACCCTGATGGCAATGTGGCAGAGGTTGGTCAGCCGGAAGATCTCCTGAGATTTGTCCGACCGGGAAAGGGTGATGAGGAAGAGGGGGAGGTTCCGGACTGTCCTCTCCTCCGAAGGCGACCCACGGGTCGACGTCATTTGCTTGACGCTCACGACGTCAAACCCAAGGGTCGTTAGACCTTCGGAGATGTCCTCCGCAGGGGTGTTGGGAGGGAGGTGGCGGATAACCGCTTTGATCGGCTTCTCAGCCTTGGGGAAGAAGGTAAAGTGCGGGAGTTTACTGGCCTCCAGGAACTTTCTGGTCAGAAGGAAGTCAGCCATCTCCTTCATGACGATTCTGGTTCCGCTCCTGGTGTTGCGGAACTCAAAATCGCCCGAGACTATCCCTTTGATTTTCCTCTGCAATTGTATCAGGTTTGTTGCAGAGGTGAGTACAATGGGAGGCGGCCTACCTGACTTGTTTGCCGATGGCTGCCCCTCTCCTGGCTTGTCGGATGTCTCCTCCGCGACGTCCATTGCCGATGTCCTTAGTGGCGCATAGAAGTTTTTAGTCGTCACTTCAGCCTGGGACTTTACTCTAGGGTCTCTCGGGCTTGGTGACGGCTTGAGTTTTTTGGTCTGTTCTTCCGAGGGATTTCGCTTACGCCTCCTTTGCTCGCGAAATTCCTCGATAGATTCAGATGGTTCGGGCAGTAGCGACTCTCGCAATTCCCTATGGGTGGTAGCATAGAGACGGAGCAGGCCTGTGAGCAGGGCCTTGCCGTCGAGGTGCCTACAGAGAACCGACCTCTCGTCCTCAGACTTACTTAATAGCTGGGTCCATACCGCGCCGTTTCCGTTAATGGAGGGCGAGGCATGAATCAGCCGCCCTATTGTTCGTAAGCCCTGGCCAAGGAGGTCAATGTCCTCTTCGCAGCCCGGGTTGTTACTTTTCAGGCTTTCGTGATTCCTCTCGTAGGAAGCCACGATAGCCCTCCAGCGCTCTTCACAGAGTGTAGGCTCCGTCATTTCGCCTGCTATAGACGGGACGGCCCCACCACCGATACGCCAGCCACAGACTCCTTTGATGGTCGCAGACAATCTCAAGTCGAGTCAAGTCAAGTCAAGTCAAGTCAAGTCTCTCACAGCAACCAACTGCACACACACGATCCAATTTGTTGAATCCACAACTCCAATAGCCCCTGTCGCAGACACTCACGTCGCAGACCTAGGACTCGCCGAATCTCACACTAATCAGCATGAACCCGATTCAGACGAACACAAGATTATGGTCACCTGGGACCGCTCAACTCCTTCCGTAGAAGTCACCCGAACCAATCTCACTCCTTACTCAAAACAGACAATCTCTCACAAGGTGAAGACCTAACCGGATGCCCTCCACCGGATCAACCATCCAACTCACACCTTTTCCGGATCACTCATCCTATTCCTGACTGCTTCTTGTCCAAGCTGGACTATTTATACCTCGGCGGATGCTATACAATGAGCCATCTGTTGTCTGTCACCGGTGAAACGCTGCCAGAGTCGAATCCAAAACTCTAAGTGCAAACTCAGGATCTGTGCTGTGATTTCACTCGGAATCTCTTGTGATACTTGTGACCTCGTGATACTCGAGACACTCGTGATACTGAACAGTCGCCGGAGCTACACTCTCTTATACATATAGCCAGCGGTCGGACGCGATAAGGAATACCTTATCGAAGAGTTAGTTTCATCTGTTGCTTAGGAAATGCTAGCGCAAAACACCTTGTAGAAGTGTTTGGTTTCATCCGTTGTTACGCAACGGAACCTCTAATCCTCTCATATCCGGGGAAACGCGTTTGTTGTTTCGGCAATTCCTATGCAACGGCCCACTGTTATTGCGTTTCCATGGAAGTATACTTTCCGGTTTCATCCGTTGTTACGCAACGGAACCTCTTATACTATGCAACTCCTGGATTCCGAACATGTGACATGTTTTTACCTGTTTTACCTGTCACAGGTGTGACATCTATATAATAGGCATATAAAAAACGCGCGTATTCGAATGCAACGTTGTGCAAAATTTCGAGGCAATCGGTGAAGAAATTTCGGAGATTTTCGTTCAGAGACAAACGGACATTTACATTTTTATTTATATGATGATAAAGGTGTTTGGGGAGTTAAACGTTTAAATTATTAAAAATAAGCAAGTTAATTAATATTTTACCGTGGATTCTTGAGAGTTACAATTCGAAGTAGTTTTGAATTTAGAAACTTCGCAAACAATGAACATTTTATTGAAATCTGACTTGTGACTTGCGACGACCTTCCGCAGGTGCCCTCGTAGCGCTCCACCATGCCGTCCGACTGCGGGTGCAGGGGTGCGGTGCGTATCTTGCTCACTCCCAGGAGTTCCAAAACTTGTAGTATATGAGACTCGAAGTTACGGCCTTGGTCACTGTGCACCTCCCGAGGTATGCAGAAGCGGCAGAAGATGTTTGTGACCAGAGCTTCTGCTACTGTCGACGCCTCCTGATAAGGAATTGCTAGCACTTCCGACCACTTGGTAAAATAATCCATAGCGATCAGGAAGTATCGGTTTTCTTGGTCGCTTCGCGGTAAGGGCTGTACTACATGGATTGCTATTCTTTCGAAAGGAGCCCCGACATTATACTTGTGCAGTTGGCCCCGTTTCATAGTCCGCGATCCGCGATTGGCTCCACAGGTGTCGCACTATCGGCACCTTTTCTCAATATCGGCTCTCGCTTGGGGCAAGTAGAATCTTTGCCGAACCTTATTCAGGTGACCTCCTAACGGTCCACCGCGTAGTTCGGTCAGCACATCCTTTACTCTGCTCCGAGGAATAACTATTTGGGCTGTAGTCTCACAGCGAGCGATTTCCACTGAGCCCAGTAGTTTTTGTACGTGGGGCTGCGGTCGGCGATGTCTTTCCATTCCGGTCGTTGCCCGGTTTCTACCTCCTGAAGAATGATCCCTATATCTGGGTCATTTAATTGCTTCGTTCTCAGAAGAGCTTTTGTCTTGAGCCTTGGTTCCTTATTCCATTGTTGCATTCCGGGCCCCACCCGGCGTCTCTTCTCGTACATTCGTTCTTTCTAGGTTCTTGGTACAAGATTGTCGCTGCCGTTTCCTTGCGCTGTGCCACTCCTTCACGGCGCGCCATCGCTCTGTAGCTGACGGCCAATTTCTTCCGGGACCCACCACTGCCCTGGCTGACCGCGGCGCCTTACGGCTAGATGCAGGCCACAGCGCCGCTTCTTCAGTGTTCCAAAAGTTTCCGCCACGACATCTTCCTTAGTGACCACATCATGCACCGCTACGGATTCTATTTCCTCTGGATTTGCCTCCGTCTTTCCGAGACGGGCATCTATTTTTCTGTCACTGGGAGTCCATCCTAGCCATCGTCCTCTCGTGATGGTTTCCATTTTGGCCAGTATGTTTTCCTGCATGTCCTCCGTCCAGGCTTGGTGGATATCCATCCGGGAGATAAGAGTACTTCGAAGGACGTGAAACTTCTTGTTATTGGCGTGATTGTCGTCTATCTTGGTTTCCAGCCTTTCCGGCATTTCTTCTTTCAGGCGTTTTTGGCCGGCTCTCATTTCCTCTCTCGTGGCGTCCATTTTATCTCTGTTTTGCAAGTTATTGCTCAGTTCCTAGGCTGATGCAAGAGAAAGACTATGCCAGAAATAGAACAAAGAAAAGGAAGGAAGATATGAGAACACCAAATATCTTGATCATGAGCCAACTGCTGGAGGTAATGTTTTTAAAATATTTGAGAATTTCAGTATGAGCTCCTTCAGCGTTCAGTTGTACATCTTGAACATTTCTATCAATTATCTCCACCGTTTCTCCTTGCTCCTTCACAATATATGCTAGTTGTTTGAATATTCCGCCCAGTTCAACTATTGTTGATTCAATGTTCTGCATTGTCTCAGCACGACTCTGAAGGTCATCGATCATTGCCTGCTTTTCAGTAACTTGTAGTAGTGGACCATGTGCCTCCATGTTAATACTTACTTCATCAGCGAGCAACACAGAACCCTTTTGATGACCCGCGAGGGCTGGCGGAGGGAATGATGAGGAGACAGGTCCCGGAAAGAGCTGATTGCTGCGGTTCTTCTGCTGTTTCAGGTTCTCGGTTCGAACTGCAAGAGCCTGTTGGAATTCTGTAGACATGGATGCAAGCTTGGACTGCAAAGCGAGAACAACACTCGATGAATGCGACAGAAGTTGGTGAGCATTCTGTTGAGATTGTCTCTGATTCCGTGCTAGTTCTTGAAGTTTTGCAATCTGCTGGTTTAGGCTATTTAAATCACACCTTATGATGCGTGTCAGTTCCTGTATTTCTGCTGACCGGTCATTGAAAAGTGATTTTCTTTTTGCCACTAAAGTGAGATCTTCGAGTTTTATATATGTACTGCCCATATTCTTCCCTATAGTTCTTGCAGTCGTCATAAATTCTGTATGACTCGCAGTATATTTAGGTTTCCTGGGATATATTACAGCCATTGTCCTATTGGCATGACGTTCTGAGAAACGGATGAAACGAAAAAATTCCGTGGTCCTGTCTCGTGATGTCATTGTGCTTACTGATGTTTTCACTTTGTACAGATCTTATGGTCTCTGTATTGTATCGCGGGTCTGGATTGACAATCGATTTATTGGATAACTACCGGTCTTAACTACAAAGAAATATAACACTCCAAATTATTACTGGAACAGTAACACATAAAGTAAAGTCTTCAACACTTCAATTCTAATCTTCGTTTATAACCTTTCTGAATGGCCTCCATTATTGACGAAACGTGTTTAGTGTTCGTTGCCTAGCAATAGACGCCTGATAATGTTGTAACTCAATAAGCTGAAGGTTGTTTACGGGTCCGTTGCCTGGCAATGGAAAGCCCTTTGCCTATTGTGGCCAAGAATTTTTCTTTGCGTGAACGTGTTTATCTAGCTGTTCCCTAGCAGCGGATATATGTGTTACAATACTGTCGCGTGTTTGCTGTGTAGCGCGACAAATAACTTCACTCCGGTCTTGGATTTAGCGAATATGTGTATTACACACTCGCTCTGTACACGCAAGTACAATTATTGTTACTTATAACATCTTCACGTTTACAGTTCTTCTGTATTTCAACGCTACTTTCAACTCTGTATGAACACTGTCCTGTGTTTCAACTGTACTCGACGACTCCTAGAATTGAACTGTCTTCGGCGGCTGCATTCAATCCTTTATATAAGCTGGTTTCGAACTCAATAGAGAACACCGTTCTTAATAGTTCGGTTTCATCCGCTGTTGCGCAATGAACCCTCTGTTGTCTGGGAAACGCGTTTGTTGTTTGCGCTGTTCCTACACAACGGCCCACTGTTACTGCATTTTTACGCAACCAACAAACGTTGTTACGGATATTCCTACGCAACCGTCTGTTGGTATTCCATTTGTCGCTGTGGGAACAACAGTTTCCACTGTTTTCTTTGCTCAACGATGGACGGCATATAACACGTCACAGTATATTCCCAGCTGCCCTCTTTATCTGGGGTGCGTCTCCTCTATCCGCAACCTGAGGACGCGCTGTAGCTTGGTGGCAAGGGGCCAGCTTAACGTGAACACACGGTGTTAATAAAAACAACGTTTCAGACACGATTTTGTCTCCGTCTTCACGTGAAACCTACTCGGTTGACCGCTCGGCTACCGTGACCGGCCACTCAAACCGAAATACCTTTCCTATAAGATAGATGGAATCTTTGCAGAACACAATCACAATATTTTACGACTCCCTCCGTATCACCCAGAACTCAACACAATTGAATTAATATGGGCCACCGTAAGAAATTGGGTTGCTCAAATAATACCACATTTAAGATGGATCATGTCATTAAACTGCCAGACCAAAAATTGGCTTCCATAACTGCAGAAGAATGGCAACGTAGGTGCCAACATGTAAGGAACATTGAGCAACAATTAATGGCACGGGAAGGCCTTTTGGACGCAGGACGGGAGTTCGTCTTGCATGTTGGCGGTGATGATGATGACAGTTCTGATGATAGCTCCGATTCATCTGGTGATGGCGAGGAAGGACAGGCATATGGAGATTATATCTATGCGGACATTGCCGGTGTTGCCCCGTTAGAATAGACCCGTTTATTATGTAGATAAACTCTTCATGTATATGACAGTGAAAATTTTATAATAGTGTATAGTGCATAATAGTCTGCCATTCGGCACTTAAAACTTAACATCGGATATGTGAACATCATCGAGACTAAACCGCCATCACTATGCAACACAATGAGGTAAGAAGTTATTTCCTTTTGAGAACGCCTGTACTGCATTCCCCGCATGCTGGAGCTCTCCCCGCCACTACCAATACTTCTCCTGTCACTTCTGAATACTACTACTGTACCCATTGGATAGGAGGTTGGGTGGACCCCAGACCCGGTCTGGACGACCTGGAAAAGGGGTTATAGCTCCACCAGTCTTTACCTCGGCATTACGTGGAGGTGAGTGGTCAGCTTCGCGTCTCGGCCGCTGTACTTCCGGTTCAAATTGGAGAGGAGGCTGGGTGGGATGTGGACGCTGCCCTTGCCGGAAATCGAATCCCGGCCGTCCGGTCCCTAGTCCGTCGCTAACTTTGTAATGTGAAAGGAGAGAACGTCCTGAAACTCTGTTCTGAATGTGACTGTACAGAAGTGAGAGTAGAGGGGGCAGGATTGCAGTTGTAGCTGTACATCTCTCGGCTGAAGCGTTCCTTCTCCTTTGCCCACCCCTACAGTATTTGAATACGTTAATGATGAGCCTGCGCAGTATCGTAACTCTATTATTTGTTTGTCTCTCTATATATATGCTAATATCTCTATATCTAGCGTTCGTAGGCCGCGGAACGTAAGAATAATGTTACAGAGTTTAAATTTATGTGCACGACAAAACACGGCAGATATTTCGTGAAGCATTTGCTGTAAAACCATACCTTCGCTATGAAAGTGGAGGGGAAAGTTCCGCATGTTTTCTACGTGTACTGTTATTTCTGTCCTGTAACTGTGCAGATGTGGAAATAATGACAGCTTGCAGTCAGAACTTATTTTCATGCGAATGAAATGAAATCTTTGATCTTGTCTGATTTATTATTTTCTCTTTTGGGTTTGAGATTCACGCGGCGCTGAATGGAGAGTGAGACCGCATGGGCTATGACGCCGTGTAGGAGGAAGTCCGACGTTTCGGACGAACCTGACGCACTTGTTTTCTTTAGTGATGAGGCACATTTTCACCTATCCGGATATGTCAACAAGCAGAATATGTGCTATTGGAGTGGTAACAATTCCAGAGAGCTCCATGAGAGGCCACTTCACTGTGATAAGGTGACAGTATGTTGTGCGTTGTCGAGAGTTGGAGTTAGTGGCCCTTATTTTTTTGAAGAAGACAATCATGCAGTTACTGTCAATTCACAGCGGTATGTGGACATGATTAAAAACTTTTTCGAACCAGCTCTTGAAGAATTGCATCTTGGGAATGTCTGGCTCCAACAGGATGGTGCCACGGCCCACACAGCCCGAGCTTCGATGACAGTTTTGAGGGCAAAGTTCCCCGGACGGCTCATCTCGCTTCGAGGTGACATCCCGTGGGCAGCGCACTCACCTGATCTAAAGCCCTGTGATTTTTTTATGGGGATTCCTCAAGGCAGAGGTTTTTAAACATCGTCCCACAAACCTGCTTCAGCTGAAGAATGTTATTCGGCAGGAAGTAGCCCAAATTCCAGTGCACATGTTGGAACATGCACAGGGGAACTTCAGCAAACGGTTGCATCAGTGCACAGAGAAGGGTGGCCACCACCTTCAAGATATTTTGTTTAAAACTACATGATTTAAAACTTTAAAGTATGTTCTTTCATTACCTAAGCATAAATTTTGTCTATCAGCAATAATTTTTCTTTTATTCGCCTTCAGAAAGAGGAAGTTTCTGCGCCCGATCCTGTATAGTGGGCACCGAAAGTAAAGCGGCCGGGGCGTGAAGCTGACAACTCAGCTACTTCTAGTGCCGAGTCTTAATTGGTAGGACTCTTTGGACGGAGGATCAGCCCGTCGCAAGGCCCATAACTGCACACACAGCACAAACAGAAACGCACACAGACGTCCTTGACTGGAGTGGGATTCGAACCCACGATCTCAGCGTTCGAGCGAGCGAAGACAGTTCATGCCTTAGGCCGTGCGGCCACTGTGATCGACCCTATTATCATATAAAAAAAGTAAAGCTATCCCTGTAACAGGCCGTGAAGGCCCATAAGGTTGTGAGACGTTGAAGGTCCCACATTATCTAGACAGTCGGCTCAAAGATGGCGGTAAGGTTGTCAGCCTTATGTGCCGGCCGCGCTTTACTCCCCAGGAAAATTATTTAATTAATTCTGGTACTCATTTCTGTTAGAGGCTGAGTCGACCCCAGGGCCATAGTTCGGCCGGAAGGATTAGGTCAATTGAAAAAAAATCCAATGACCTCATCGGGACTTGAACCCGCGACATTCCGGAGTCCGTACTGAGACGAACGAGTAGACGCTTAAACATTGTTAAACTCGAGGAGATCACCAACACCGAACCTGAACTTACTTTCAACGCGGAAGAGGTCCGAGGCAGTTTATACCGTATGTTTGCCTGTGGAAAATAATGTTAGTCGTTAATTCAGGAAGATTCGTGACGGGTACTGTATGGCTGGTACGCACTTGCTTGTTCAGTTACCATACTGACCGGCTGGCTGGCTGGCTGGCTCAAGACCTCTGCGTCCGAAACACTTGCTGTACGTCATGTCCTCCCACTCTCTATGCTTCACACGTCACGTATGAAGAGAATCAGTCGTTAGGTAATGGGTTAAGAACTATCGACATGATACTCATACAGCATTTAGTAGCCTCTGTGGTCCGTGGAAAGAAACAAATTCCCGATTTGTCTTCTTTAGCCGACGAAGTACCGTAGCTTTTACCGCTCTTGCAGTTAATGAGTTAGGCCTTCACGGTGGTTTATTGTTATTGTATCTGCTTTTGGGTTATTGCACCTTTTGGTTATAATGTCGACGTTTTGGACATACATGATACGTCCATATTTATGGTCGAAGTGATTAAGGTGAGTGTTCACGTTTCGGTCAGCTGACCATCTTCAGAAGGCATAAGATTGACATGGTCAGGAAATACTGTCACAAATTTCGTGATCTATACGTAGAAGTTGTTATATAGAAGCAGCGAAACGGAAACAAATAGACATCACAAAGATACAGAACCGTAACAAGCTAACAAACACTACAAGGACCTCTGAGGGTTCTGAATAATCCCCGAACTTTCCGTTTTAACAGAACAGGCACAAGGACACAAACCATATCAGTTCAAGATCTTAAATATTAGGCATCAATAACATCTGAATACAAAGAATTATAAATAATTGTTATATAATAGCTTCTAAGTATGTATTACAAACTTCGTAATAGCAGTTCCTGAACATGGTGATCTTGTGCCTTGTGAAGATGGTCAGCTGGCCGAAACATGTAAAGGCAAATAAATATCTACAAATTGAGTCACACGGGGCCGTGCTAACAATTATTCTATAATTAGTATAGTTTATTATTGCGACGGACCAGAATGAATAAAGTTATGTTTAAACATATTAATTATCTTCATGTTTATTCATAAGGAACCCAAAATAACACAATTCATCTTCTCTAAGAAGAGGTAACGTAAAAAGGTAAAGTTGTCCCTGTACATAACTAATTAAGCACTACGTCATGAAGGCGTATGGGGGAGTGGATGTATAGATCCACATATTCTTGACTTCGGCACTAGCTTGAGGTGAGTTGTCAGCTTCACGCCCTGGCCGCTTTACCACGGGGAAAAGAGCTCTCAGTACCCATTGGATAGGAGGTTGTTTGGACCCCAGAACCTGTCTGGACGACATGGAGAAGTGAAAATTCTTGCACCACCGGGACTCGAACTCCGATCCCTTCGTCGTTCAGCCAATAGCCAGCCGCTATACCGACTGCGCTATCCCGGCTCCCCTTTCTAAGAAGAGGTATTTATAAAAATTCTCGCCTGTGAGTACAGTCAGCAACCTTAGTAACTGAAAGGTAGCTAGAAATGTAGAAGGAAGGAAGTTCTTCGAAGAAGGATGTATAAAGTAAGTTAGTGAAATAAAGTTGTCCCCATGCTTAACTAATTAAGCACTACGCCACGAAGACTTATGGGGAAGTGAAGGTATAGCTGCACCATTATTGACCTTGGTACTAGATGGAGGTGGCCAGTCAGCTTCACGCCCCGGCCTCTTTTCTTCCAGGATAGAACCTCCAGACCCGGTCTCTGTTCTGTCGAGAATCTCCTACTGATTCCTGGAGTAGAAATGCGATTCCCTGGTTGTCCCCCCCCCCCATATTCTGGTCACTATACTGACTCGCTTTCTTAACTGGCCGAAATACCTCAGTCGGTATAGCGACGGGCTACGGGGTTCATTCTCTTTCAGGGTCAAAAGATTTATTTCTGCTCCCCAACGTCGAGACCCAGCATCCCATTCAATGGTTACCGGTGGCTATTTCTTCGGGGTTATGCCGGCCGAGGCGTGAAACTAACCGCTCACCTATGTCTAGTGGCAAGGCAAGAATGGTGGAGCTGTAACTTCACTCCCCCATATGTCTTCATGGCGTGCTACTTAATCGGTTAATCACAGAACAAATTTCACCTTTTATCTGTTGTCTTAATGTTTCTCGTACGAATTATGGCTGTGATAATCTGCTCGTCCCTTGCATAGCCAGAGTAACGACTGGTATATGCATACCGGAATATAGGCTACTCATTGTTTATGATTAAATCAACTTCTGTCTTGTTCCTTTATTGAACTTTTTGACCCCTATAAAATTATCTAATTTAACCTCTAGTAAAGTGGTCAGTGAGCGGTCATTCAAGTAGCCTCCTGCAGGCGTTGCTACGGACCTACCTCCGATATAACTGCACTTACAAGTATGACCCGTGTCGGCCTAACTGCTGGCGAACCGAACATGAGAACAGGGTGCTGGGGAGAACATTTGGACCGAAGAGGGATGAAGTGACAGGAGGTTGGAGAAAACTGCATAATGAGTTTCATAACTTGTACTCTTCAAAACAAAAAGAAACTCCGCGGTTGTAGTCAGCAAGCGAACTGTACCGACCGAGCGACCGCCGCTTGTCGGCGAAGTTAGTGCTAACTTTACCGGTTGTCGCGTGGTCAGCGCAACGAATCCCTACTGCCGTTAATTTCGGTTTTCTAGACCGGAGCCGCTATTTCCTTGCAGTAACTCCTCAATTCCATGTTAGGTGGGTCCCTGTCACCACGGCATGGCGCGTCCTCAGGTTGCGGATGGAGGAGACGGCCTCCAGTTTTGGAGGATAGCTGCGAATATATTGAATAAGCAGTCGCGGACAGCCGACAAGGGGTGGCCCTCCAGCTTGGGGGTTGGGCGTGGGGCTAACAACTCCTCACCGTAAAAAATCAGTACGTTACGGAAATGAACACAAAGCCTCGGACCTGGACTGATTCCTCGGATAAACGACCTAAGCTAATGAAAATGGATATGAGATTTGGCACTTGGAATGTACGAAGTTTGTATAGGGCAGGTTCTCTCAGGGCAGTGGCAGAATAAATCTTAAAATATAAGTTAGATTTAGCGGGAGTACAGGAGGTCTGATGGGATGGAGATGGCATCGCACCAGCAGGCGAATATACATTTTTCTGTGGAAAGGGGAATGAAAATCATGAATTAGGTACAGGTTTTTTCATTTCGTCTGTTGTCCAAAAACATAAAAATTAGAATATACAAAGGTATGATTTTGCCTGTGTTTTTGTATGGATGTGAAACTTGGTCTCTGACATTAAGGGAGGAACATAGACTGAGGGTGTTTGAGAACAGGATGTTGAGGAGAATATTTGGACCAAAGAGACATGAAATCACAGGAGGTTGGAGAAGACTGCATAATGAGGAGCTTCATAACTTGTACGCTTCTCCAAGTATAATTAGAATGATCAAGTCAAGGAGGATGAGGTGGGCAGGTCATGTAGCACGAATGGGGGAGACGAGGAATGGGTATAGGATATTGGTAAGAAAGCCAGAAGGAAAGAGACCACAAGGAAGACCAAGGCGTAGGTGGGTGGACAATATTAGAATGAATCTTAGAGAGATAGGATGGGATGGTATGGATTGGATAAATCTGGCTCAGGATAGGAACCAGTGGAGGGCTCTTGTGAACACGGTGATGAACCTTCGGGTTGCATGAAATGCTGGGAAATTCTTGAGTAGCTGCAGAATTGGCGGCTCAGCTCCATGAGTAGGTAAGTAAGTAAGTAAGTAGGTAACTCCTCAGTTATCCTCACGAGGCTGAGTTTATCCCAGTCCAGACCCACTACCTCTCAGAAAATCTGGTAGCACCGGGAATCGAACCCGGACCTCTGGATCTGTAGCCAGGATCTCTACCACTAGACCACAGAAGCGGTCAAGTTGTACTCTACACCACATATAATTAGAATGATCAAGTCAAGGAGGAGATGAGCAGGACATGTAGCAAGAATGGTGAAGAGTAATGCATATAGGATATTGGTGGGAAATCCAGAAGGAAAGAAACCACTAGGAAGACCTAGACGTAGCTGGGTGGAAAATATTAAAATGTATCTTAGAGAGATAGGGTGGTATGGACTGGATTGATACGGCTCAGAATAGGAACCAGTGGAGAACTTTTGTGAAGACGGTAGTGAACCGTCGGGTTCTCAAAAATTCTGGGAAGTAAAAGCTTTTACAGGTTCTCACGGTCTCTTCGCTTGCGGATTTCTTATATTTTTCCTTCTACCCTGAAGACGGAGGCGATACGTTCCTCCGAAACGTCGGTTAACACCACATACGCACGGTGCCAAATCCCAGAAAATTGCTTTCTTCATAGTCACCGCCGTGAAAGCCTCAACTCTTACTAAGAATAAATCGTTTCGGAAGGTGGATCCTTTTCCATCCTCAGGTGAAAGAGTTGCGAGGCGCCTGTGCTCTTCTTCCCGTTACAAAGACATAATCTTCACGAGTGTGCCCCTCTGGACAGATCCAATTTTCGAAACGTTGTGTTATTCTTTTGTAACACGAGATGATGGACGAAGTCCATTTGTAGGATTTGATGTTCCCACAGCAATGGTTGTGAAGAATTCTGTCTTCTGGGATATAACGTCATGTACTCTGTTGAAAGTCAACCGACGTTTCGGAGAACTTGTTCGCTGCATCGTCAAGGTTAAAGAATAAGCCGAGCGTAGTAGGTCTCTTTGCTGCCTGCTTTGACGCTGGTTTTTTGCTTGGCTTAATTTTCGACCCTGATGATGGAGGCAACATGTTCCACCGAAACGTAAGTTGACTTTCAACGTACTACACTTGTTATATCCCAGAAGATATAACTCTTCGAAGCCCGTGGATTGGGTTTCTTTATGTTGTATCCTCCATGTTGGTATAAGTGAAATGTGATGTTTGTCCATTCCGTGACCGGTATACGCGGTGGTGACAAGGTCGTGCTTTAAATATTATTTCGAGAGTTGTGTCATAAAATTTTACTTTGGCGGTGTGGATCTGCTGTTGCTGTCTGGTGCCGGTCACGACACCCACACCCTCTTTTAGAAGCTGTCCCTGTGCTTAACTAGTAAAACACTCTCTCATGAAGACGTATAGGGTAGTTGATGTGTAGATCCAGACATTCCTTACCTCCACAATAGTTGGAGGTGAGTGGTCAGCTTCACGCCCAGGCCGCTGTATCCCCGGTAACCGTTGGATATGAGGCTGGGTTGGTCCCAGAACCGTTTGTAGACGTGGAGAGGAGAAAATTCCCGACCCTACGGAGACTCGAACTCCAACCTCTCGGCCTTCCAGCTCGTAGCCTGCTCGAAACCTTAAGTCATGGGTTCAGATACCTGTGTTATTTGGGACCATTTGTCACCACGGTATGGCACGTCCTCACCTTGTGGATGTAGGAGAAGGCCTCCAGATATGGAGGCTAGCTGCAAATATATTGCATAAGCAGCTTTGGACGGCCGACAGGGAGTGATCCTTCATATTGGTGGCTGGGCATGAGTCTTGACAGCTGCTCACCGTAAAAAATTGTTTTGTTACGAAATGTTACACAAATTCTCGGACTTTGACGGATTCTTCGAATAAGCTGCATAATGAGGAGCTTCATAGCTTGATCAAGCCAAGGAGGATAAGATGTGCAGGGCATGTAGGAGACATGGTGGAAGAATGCATCTCAGCGGCGTACTTCATATCCCTCCTATCATTCTCTGTCTGTTTGTATGTGTATCCACCCAGTCGTTGCTATGCAACAACTCAGAACCGAACAGTTTGGTCTACAGTTAACGCTCTGCACTCGAATTCGCGAGCTTCTCGGTTCGAATCTCTGTCGGGACACTGCCTATCCTGAAGTTTTGCATGGTTTTCCTCATTCTCACCAGGATCATTTCGGGATAGCGCCTCGATTAGGTGACGGCCGCGTCCTTACAAATCCTTCCCAATTCATCTGTCATTGCATCTGACGGTATGTAGCTGCGATTGCACAGTCGGCATGGCTGCGGGTTGGACGGCCGGGCAGGGGCAAGAGATGTTTTTCTTTTCCACAGTGTCCAGACCGGCTCTGGGGGGGAATCGGTAGATTTACAGAGACTTGATTCTCACCGCTCGCCTCCATCTGGTACCGAGATCAAGAATGGTGGAGCCATACCTCCAAATATCTTCATGACGAAACTAACTTATGTAGCTGAACCGTTCTTGAAGAGCCGCCAGTCACTCAGCTACTCAAGCACTTCCCAGTATTTTATGGAACCCGAAGGTTCATTACCGTGTTTACAAGAGCCCTCCACTGATCCTTATCCCGAGCCAGATCAATCCAATCCATACCATATCAGCCTACCTCTCGAAGACTCGTTTTAATATTGTCCACCCACCTACGCCTTGGTCTTCCCAGTGGTCTCTTTCCATCTGGCTTTCCCACCAATATCCTATTTCCATTCCTCTTCTCCCCCTTTCGTGCTACATGCCCTGCGTATCTAATCTTACTCTACTTTATCATTCTAATTATACTTGGAGAAGCGTACATACAAGTTATGAAACTCCTCATTATGCAGTTTTCTCCAACCTCCTGTCACTTCATTTCTCTTCGGTCCAAATATTCTCCTCAGCACCCTGTTCTCAAACACCCTCAGTCTGTGTTCCTCCCTTAATGTCAGGACCAAGTTTCACACCCATACAGAACCACAGGCACAATTATAGTTTTGTATATCCTAATTTTTACGTTTTTAGACAGCTGAGGAGAAGACAAAAGGTTCTGGACTGAATAGTAGCAAGCAGCACCCGAATTCAGTCTCCTTTTAATTTCCTCCTGAATCAAATTTTGATTTGTTACTATCGTTTCCAAATATTTGAACTGTGCCACATTTTCAAAGCTTATCTTTTGGCTATCTTTGTGTCATGATTTTGCCCTGCATTTTGGTGACGAGACAGCAACATATACTTTTTCCCTGTGTTTACTTCTAGACCAACCTCCTAAGTAGCGTCAATTAAAGTTTCTGTGTTTTTCTTTATGGTATCTGTGTTATCTCCCAGTAGATTCACATCATCAGCACAGGCCAACAGCTGATGTGTCCCGTTGAATATGACTCAGTGTCCTGGGGCTTGATTAATTAAACGCAGGAACTTTACATTTTGCCTTTTTCCTGAAGGCGTCGTTAAATATTCCTAGACAGACAGGTAACGCGGTGAATGGTTTAGTATCATGAAAAGTTAAACAGTTCCGTCTAGTGTAACTGGTGAACTTGTATATGAAATAAATCCGATTACCAGTCTGAACCCAGTTACAGTCAGTAACGTAACAATATGCAGTAGAACACCAAACGCCTGTGAGAACAGCGCATTTTCATGTGAGTCTGCAGGCTTTGTGCCGTATTGGTGTAGGTATTTATTTTGGTTTGGAGAATTTAAATGCGCGTGAATCTCCATAGTTACGGTCGATTAACACTTCTTTCACAGCCCCGCCACAGATCCTTTGTGATAGAGCATAAAACCATTTAGAGTTGCCATTAGATGAGTAGTCCACTGCCCCGGGCGGAGCGTACACCCCACTGTCGAAACACTCGGTCTGAAAGTTAAATAACCGGACTGATTTTTTTTTTATTGCTAGTGGGTGGCACTAAGTCCCTTGTACTGCGGCCACTTCTGGCCTATTGTACCAGCCGCAGATGATAGGTGAGGGTGATTGTGGAGCAATTGGTGGAATGAAGATTGGCAGGGGAAACCTAAGTGCGCGGAGAAAAACTGCCCCAGCGCCATTTTGTCCACCACACATCCCATTTGACCAGACCCGGGATCGAACCTGGGGCGCCTTGATGGCACTGAAGACTCTAACTGTGAAATGAATTTAGAAAAATATGAAAAATAACTGGGGCACCCGGTAGCATAGTGGTTGAGGCACTATGCTACAAGCTTGAAGGTCGCGGGTTCAGGTCCCGATGAGGTCATTGGATTTTTTCCAATTGACCTAATCCTTCGAGCCGCACTATGGCCCTGAGCTCGACTCAGCCTCTAACAGAAATGAGTACCAGGAATTAATTAAACAATTTTCCTGGGGAGTATAGCGCGGCCGCCGCGTAAGGTTGACAACCTTACCGCCATCTTTAAGCCGATTGTCTAGAAAATGTGGGACCCTCAACGTCTCACAACCCTATGGGCCTTCACGGCCTGTTATAGGGATAGCTTTACTTTTTTTACTTTACTAACTTATGAAAAATGACTGTGTATTTATGTGTTCCATATGGTTCTCACAGTAAACAGCGACTGTTTCCCTAAACAGCATTAACCGATTAGGCTCTGTAGCTGTGACATGTGTTTCCTGTGAGGTACGAACTGAATTTATATATACAGGGTGTCCCAGGAGGAATGTGCCAAACTTCGGGAGGGTGTTCCTTATGTTAAAGTATGCCGATATAACCCAAAACACCTATGTCCAAAGTTGAACGGTTACGGAGATAATGGCCCGAGAAGTGTCAAACTTTGACCGGGGTTACACACTTGTTGATTACAAAATACATATTAAAACTGGCAGGAATATGTGGATTCTGTAATGTTAATAATGTACGTAACATCAAACCAACTTGTGAGTGACGGAAAGCCATAAAATTGAAGTACAAAATACTCGCTCGCCATGTCATAATTGTCCTTAGGTTTCCAAGCAGTATACATAACACATGACTGGCGAGCGATGACGTAACGTGCTGACTGCGCGTTCTGGTATGAGCCAACTACATAAGCACGGCTAGGGAGTATCATCGCACTCAAGGACAAACATAGATAAGGGCTCTCAGCTGAGAGGTACAGCGAGGTACAGTGCTTGGACCTGCCAGAAGACCACACTTTTCTTGGGCCATTATCTCCGTAACCGTTCAACTTTGGACATAGGTGTTTTGGGTTATATCGGCATACTTTAACATAAGGAACACCCTCCCGAAGTTTGGCACATTCCTCCTGGGACACTCTGTATATATATATATATATATGCAGAGTATACACAAAAGAATGGTGCGGTTTCAAAAGGCAATAAAAATGTATTTCTCAGCTTACACGGGCACAGCATACACTGTCAGATGCGGCAGCTGTCCAAGTTTCTCATGCGCTAAACCTCCACTGTGTGCACCCTGGATTACACAACACACATCCACACGGTAATCAGACTTTGCTACAAATGGCCACCCCGTTCGGCAGATCTTAGACTGTTCGATTTCTTTCTTTGGTGGTTCGTTAAAGACAGTGTTTATATAGCACTATTGCCCACGTCCATCCATGAACTTTGTGATCGGATAGCGCATGCGCTGCTGGCCATTACAGTGGACATGCTACACCGGGTCTGGGATGAGTTTGATTACCGTGTGGATGTGTGCCGTGTGACCAAGGGTTCACACATTGGAGGTTTGTAATTAGCGCATGAGAAACTTGGACAGTTGCCGCCGCTGACGGTGTATGTTGTGCCCGTGTAAGTTGAGAAACAAATGTTTTATTATGTAAGATTTGAGGCTTTCACGGCGGTGACTATGAAGAAAGCAGTCTTCTGGGATTTGGCACCGTGTATATGTGGTGTTAACCGACGTTTCGGAAGAACGTATCGCCCCCATCTTCAGGGTAGAAGAAAAAGTATAAGAAATCTGCTTTACCGTTTCTCACGGTGTTGTCGCTTGCAGATTTCTTATACTTTTTCTTCTACCCTGAAGATGGGGGCGATACGTTCCTCCGAAACCTCGGTTAACACCACATATACACGGTGCCAAATCCCAGAAGACTGCTTTCTTCAAATGTTTTATTACCTTTTGAAACCGCACAATTTTTTTGTGTGTACCCTGTATATACATATATGAAGAAATTCAGCCTTTGAAGGGATCCCTTGAGGAGGTGGGGTCGAATACCTCCACCGTAGCCCTGCGAGTCGTAGGAGGCGACGAAAAGGGAACCCAGTGCCTTGGGGTATAACCGGGCCACCCTGTTCCTGGGGATATAAATATGGGGTCCTGGCCCTCAAGGTTGGGAGAGTCTCGAATCTGAGACAGTAAAATGTGGCCATGAGTCTCGCGGGACTCGGACCTAAGAATGACTGCGCTGGCGAGGGCAAACAGCAGTTGTAATCGAGAGACCCATCTATCGTCTGAGAGATGTTACTGCAAGCGTTCATTTCGAAAATAAAGTTACTGATCAGGGGGTCTCAATG
This sequence comes from Cryptotermes secundus, assembly GCF_002891405.2. Taxonomy (NCBI): domain Eukaryota; kingdom Metazoa; phylum Arthropoda; class Insecta; order Blattodea; family Kalotermitidae; genus Cryptotermes; species Cryptotermes secundus. The sequence goes on along the minus strand of NW_019719368.1, from coordinate 609,150 downwards.
GTCTGTCGCCAAGACGAACTGACTGGCGGTAAACCGCAGTCATAAACTAACTCTGACTCTGACCTTTGAAGGATTAAATGTTTCGTTGTACATGCAAAGAAGTGGGTTGAGAAGCGGAGGAAGATGTAATTAGTACACTCAGTATACAGGCGCTGTAGCGGAGGTGTCACTACAGTAGAGGTCTCTATTAGTAAGTTGGACTGCATAGAGTATGTGCGTTCCAACGTTTCTTCCATGCTTGGAAATATTATTGGGAATTACTTGAAAGTCTTTGCAATACTTCACATATCGAGAATGTTGTGACGTGACGCCCGAAACCCGGAATAGTGACATCAGAATAAACTTTCATTGCTAGGCAACGCCTCCGTAAACACATTCCCGCGGCAACGAATACGCAAGCAACAATCGAGTAACTTCCGTTGCTATGCATGGGCGCTGTAAACACGTCTTCCCAACAATAGAGAGACTGTTTTTTCTGTGTGGTCCGTGAAAAGTGGTTATACAGAAGAGTTCATTTGAGTAGAGTTAGTCGGGTTTCGAGACACCAGCCTGCCAGGACATGAGGCTGGAAACGGATGAATTGAATTGAGTCGAAGTTTCGGAGTTGGCAGCTGCAGAATAATGGCAAGAAAGGAATTAGGCTGTGAAAAGAAGATTTCATGTGTAATTTTAAATGACAGTGGGACTTATGAATCCGTTGCCAGAATACGACTAGTGAGAACTCCAGTGCGTGTGTAACGGTCAACTGTAAACTGTGTAGATCAGCTACAGCGCTGTATTTCCTGTAGTTCGAGTGCTCTGTATAAGGTGTCAGTAAGTCCAGTCCCCGAATTGGAAACCCCGTCTGTAGTCAGTAATACACGTGACAGGCCGCGCGCCATAGCTCAAGCGGTTAGTCGCTGGCTTCCCACCACGGCGGCCCGGGTTCGATCCCGGGTCTGGTCAAGTGAGATTTGTGGTGGACAGAGTGGCGCTGGGGCAGGTTTTTTCCGAGTACTTCGGTTTCCCCTGCCAATCTTCATTCCACCAAATTCTCCACCATCATAATCACCCGGGCCAGGTACAATAGGCCAATCAGTGGCCGCCGTGCAGAGTGAACCAAGCTGGACTCCACCCCCTACTAAGCTAAAAAGATACACGTGACAGTGTACCCTCACCTATCATCTGGGGCTGGTACAATAGGCCAGAAGTGGCGGCAGTACAAGGGACTTAGTTGCACCCCACCAGCAGTAAAAAAAACAGTTTGGATCAACTGATTCTTAATGGAAAATTACTTTGAGATTGTGGTATTCAGCTTTTAAGTTAATTAGGCTCTTACGAGTGGGTTTTTCTTCTGCAGAATTTGGATACTCATTGCGGAGTTGGGGGATAATGAACTCACCAGTGACTATTCTTAGCCAGCAAAAAATAAAGGGAGGCTTACTGGTACCACCTTGTCCTGTGTGTGTGTGTGTGTGTGTGTCCCTCTAATGTTTTACACTTATCAGATCGCCTCGCTGTCTGTGTGCTCGCCTGAGATTTAAGGCTTATGAGATCACTTTGTTGTCTATCGGAAAACGCGGTTGCATAGTTGAGGCACTATGCTGCAGGCCTGAAGGTCGCGGGTTCGATTCCCGTTGAGATCTTTGGCTTTTTCAATTCACCTAATCCTTCCAGCCGCATTATTTCCTTGCGGTCGACTTAGCCTCTAACAGAAATGAGTACCAGGAATCTTCCTGGGGGGTAAAGGGCGGCCGGCCGGCGCATAAGGCTGACCTCACCGCCATCTGTGAACCGATTGTGTGGGGAGCCTCAACGTCTTACAACCCTATGGATATCTTTAGCTTTTTACAGAGATAACTTTGCTTTTACCTTGTTGTCTGTATGTTCCCTGTTCATTGCTAGGCAACGGACCATCTGTGTGCCTGTGCCCCCTCAATTTTTTTTTCCTATTCGGTCTGTGTCTTATGAAAGGAATGTATGTGTCTATGTGTGTAAAGAGTGGGACAAAATCCTACCCTCGCACTGCGACCTTCAATGATCTATTGTGCTTCCCCTTTGGATTAACCCTTTATTAATCCTACACTTCGAACTTATGAAAGTAAAGTAGGCTATTACTTCTTCTCAGAACTTTTCTGGTTTTACCAAAAGTGTCTTGAAAATTTATTTCCAATTTTCTGAACAACTGAAATCTGGCGCCATTGAAAGTAAAATGAGCAGTAACGACTTACTAATGAAGTGACGTGATCCAACATGCACCATGTCACAAACGTTGTAAGTTGCTATGGAGCGCTGTCCGGTTATTCACTTGTCAGACCTCGTCAGTGATAAAATTAAATGGCCTTGGAGAGTAATTAAACTATCAAGATGTGAAATATATCTTTACAACTTTATTCGGCTCCTTTGTATTTGTAAGCATGATCCTGAGAGGAATTAATTCTCTCTCCCTCTTTCTCTGCACACTTCGCGTATGAATTCCTCTCGCAGTGTTGGGTAACGGCGTGTTAATCGGTCGGTTGATGGGATTGTGCAGTGTGGGAATTCTGTTTCTCACGGAAGGCGAAATGTCTTCATATTCAGAAAACATCGGCCTTATTATTCATATTCTTTTACTTATATACTATACAGGGTGTTTTACGACTTTATGGCATAACTGCAGGATGTGATTTCCTAGGTCTTTGTGATCAAAAAAGTTCATATAAACATACGTATGTCCGATTTTGGACTGTTACGGTGTTATGACTGTTTTAAACTAAGAATAGAAGGTAACGAGTACTGACAATAAACGGAACAAAATATTAAACCAGCATAATACATTTAAAGTATGAATGTAAAGTTAACTTCGTGAAATTGCCTTTAATTTGAATTGACTGGCGCTTAAAGCTGATTTTCGAAAATGCCACCGCCGGCCGCAACACAGGCTGCCGCTCGGTTGTGAACCGCTCCGGACATACCACCCCACCATGCCTTAGGTACCTCTCAAGTGTCGAGATAACGAGAACGCTCTGTCTATAGCTGGCTAAAAATAGCGACCTGCCAGATGATAGACGCGTTTCACACGAGGGCGTGTACCGTCGTCTGTGAGTAGATTGTCTAGAAAATGCGGCTCTCGACGTCTGACAACACTATGGGCCTTCACGGCCTGTTACAGGGTTAGCTTCGACATTTCTTGTACATAATTTTTAGATAATTAAAGAAAAATGTTAAATAACTTTTAAAATATTTTTCATGATTATACATAAGTTTAGAACATTAAAATAATTTTTTAAAGAGTTAGAAATAAGAATCATGGAAAATAATGTTCGAACTAGCTTCCTTTGTATCACTGATTGTGTACCCGTGAGGTTGGCATTGTAAAGGTCGAAACATGTGAGGAGAATGGTGAATTTAAGCCAATTCCAAGAACTTCTGTTGTAACTTGAGTACACTGCGATAGTGAGATCGTTACTTACTAATTGAAATGTAAAGATTTTAGCGTAATTCCTTTGACTTGAAATTGTCCAAGGTGGTGTGAATAGTGTTGCGCGCGCATGCGCACATGTTCCCAGGCTGTGTGCATCCTCTGGGTATCGACAGCCGAGCGATTCTGGGCGGGGAGTAATACTCCTTTCCGTTCTCCCGGTTCAGTCACGTATTGGATCTCGTTGAGGCATTCGCAGACACACCCCTGTATGGTCTTCCAGCCTCAGGTTCTGTAACAGGGGTGTACTAACTTCATGCAGCTGAATCCTTCTTGAGATGCCGCCAGTTGTGGGTGGATGGATGGATTAGCAGACGTTACGTGATCGCATAACCACGTCGAGATGCCTTGGGTGTAGGGAGAGCACAGTATTCAGGATTCGAGCAATGAGATTCTTCTTCAGGACTTAACGGGCCTTGCTCACACGAGGGAGAGGTTTTTGTGAAGAAGTCCCAGAAGAACACTTAATATTGGTGTAATAATGTACTTGATTTATTTAGCAGCACTGCACGGGTTACACAAGCAGTCACAGTTTGGCACGCACTGTACACAACTTTAATATTCACAGCACTACCTTTTTTTTTTTGCTAGTGGGGTGGGAGTAAGTCCCTTGTACTGCGGCCACTTCTGGCCTATTGTATCAGCCCCAGATGATAGGTGAGGGTGATTGTGGAGTAATTGGTGGAATGAAGATTGGCAGGGGAAACCG